>NC_028646.1:4321500-4323497 GCF_001406875.1 Solanum pennellii
TATATATATATATATAAGGGATTCTTTTTTTCATTTGTAACATCAACCACCCATTCTAAATTATTTTAGGAGTTCATTAATAAAAATCATGTTAAAATAACTACTTCATTTATTATTTATAAATATATGTGAAGTCTATTGTGAAAATAAAAATAAACGAATAAAACATAATTCATATGTCAAAAGTTAAAATTAATTAAATTGTATGTTGTCTTTAGCTATTGATTAGATAGATAAAGTATGTTAGGCGCACTAGGGTAATCATATCATCTAATATTCGAAAAAATATGTAGCTTTAGTACTAATTAGATCATATATAGATATAATTGAGAAAAGAATAAAAAAAAATAGTATCCGCATTATTTATTAATAAAATTTTATTTTTTCTCGTTTTTTAAGATTGCAGCTTGATTTTAATCATACATTATATATTTATCGTGAATTGTAATATACAAAAATAAAGTAAATAAGCTAATATAAATCGTTAAAATATAATGAGATTGATTTTTTTTCGATATATCATCGGTGCATATAAAGTGAGCAATAATTGTTGGTTTTGAGAGGTTTCGAGTCTAGTTAATTCCTAAAAGTTAAAAAATCAGATAAGATATGATTGCACATAAAATTTTCATGTCAAAATGGTTACATTATTATGTTGCCTTTAGATTGAATTCAAGGAATGTAAAGTGTGTTACATAGTCTTTATCGTACTAGCTAATTATAATACAATATGTACAAAATGTCTATGCACATGGTGTAATCTTTATACAAAAAACATTGTTCTAAAACTCTTTTGGTCTTATCTATGATCATTTTGAAGCATGGAGTCATCAATTCTTTTTGCTATTTATCCTATACATGCACTTGTTGTTATGTACTTTCCATCGTGTAAAATGAAATTGTGATTATGTATTTATTTATATTATTAAATAAAAGCGAGTTGATAAAGGTTGGTAATAATTAATTAAAAGATTTAATTTATATACATTGATAACATATGTAAGTAAAATCTGTTGGCATTACTAATCAATCATATATATTTATGATCGTCTGGTCTTGCGATAGGAAATCATGAGATAAAATTGAAGTTTTAGTTTTGTCTGAACGTGCGATTTAGACTTTTGATGTTGTATATTTTATAATAAACATAAATAATCGATAACTCTACAACTATTAAAATTGTCCGAAATCTTTATACAATCTTATTAAATAAGTAAAAATAAATAAATTAAGATCGCATATTACACTATCACAAAACTATTCTAAAAAATACAACATTTATTGGTCAAACCTTAATTCAATATAAAAAATTTAAATTATACATAAGTTGTAGTGTTTAAGTTGTCAGTAGCTGATAAAAAAATTGTTTTTTTCTAATTAATGACATAGTGGTTAGTCTTGTCCACTCAATATAATGATGAATTATTTTTTTCTTTAAACATTGATTTGAATAAAATAGCAAAAAATTTGATTAAAAAAATAATTTGGTGGATATAAATAGTAAATTAAGAATTGATTTGAAGTAAAATAAATTTTTAATTGGCAAGAATAATCACGAGATATAAGTATTTTTTTTAAAATATAATAACCCACAAGACCATTTTATTTAATATGAACATAAAGGTTCGATATAAATGGTTAAAAAAGTAATAATATGAATTATAAATTATACTTATGTATGGACAAATGACTAGTAGATATATGTAAATTAAATGTGAGGCTTTTTATTATTTTTTTTATAAAATATGAACCCATGGATTAATTTTTGTATTTGAAAAATCACAAATCATGTTTTAAATTTTCAAATCATAATTTTTGGAGAATTCTGAATTTGATCTCATGATAGCATGAAATCATGAGATAAAATCACTAATTCAAATTTAATTTCATCTCATAATTTCTATCATCATATAAATTACATGTCCAAACACCTACTTAGTTATTTTTAGATAACATGATGCTTTATTATTTTTACACGATCAATATATATATATATA
>NC_028646.1:4324235-4361459 GCF_001406875.1 Solanum pennellii
TATATATATATATATATATAAAAGTTTGAAATCCAATAATTAAAGAAAATCAAATTTTGTAGAGTGTGGAATGATATTAAACTGTACAAGGTCCCATCAGAGACTTTACCTATGGACTCTTTAGACAAATTCCTAGTTTAGAATAAAACAACTAGCCAGCCAACTGTAGTATGGCTGTTCACAACAGCAAAATCCAATTCTAAACACTTCTCCTTTTAGTTAGCAAATATGCAAGCAATGAATTAAATTCCAAACTTATAGACCGTTTATCGAAAATAACATATTTATCGGTGAGTGTTTGAAAAACGAATAATATAAAAGATCAATGCGGTCACAAATTTTGGGGTGCATTTTAACTACTTTGGACCGGTGAGCTAACATTTCACATGTCGTTTGTGGAATTCAACTTTTTTTTTATATGCAGACTGGCCGTATTAACCTCTAGGGCACTAAAGTCATCTCTTGGGACTTTATTTTTTTAAAACAATTACTTAGATTTTTTGTTTTTTGTTTTTTTTTTTTTAAAAAAGTGTGTGTGTGTGTGTCTGGTCTGGGTGTGTGTGTGTATTTTTTTTCACGTGACTTTTTGTCAAAGGGTCCCGTATGTGAACATTCCCCCACTCGACTATAGATCCAACCCTGCTCTACCCCACAAAGGTCACTATTTTCCCATCGTGGAAAATATATATATATATGCTATAGATCATGATTTTTTTTCTACTCATTTTTTATTAAACCAGCTCACTGAAAAAATACATAGTAGGAAACAAACTCTCACTGAACTAATGAGATGAATCAAAATATAAGCGAGAATATATAGCCACTGAATATGATTTCTTAGTAGTGGATAGGGATAATGTCTGCGGACATCCTACTCTTCCCAGACCCTATTCGTCGAACTACATTTGACATGTTGTTAAGTTAAATTTCATCTTTGGGTGAAGGGAGGGGACCAAGACATAGTTGTTTGGTTGATGTTGCCAATGTTTGGTTTAGTCGCTGTTCACACAGACACACAACGTTGCTATTCACGTTTTTAGAATGCCATATGGTTTGTCTAAAGGGCAAGATTCATCGTATTCATATAAATAATGCTTTAGTTTCCAATATGAACATAAAGAGAAGAGAGAGTTGTGCTCAAAGAATTGTACATTTCATTCAAAGGATGAAGGCCTCCTATATATCTTCTCAATGAATGTGTTATATGTGTTCACACACGAGGATTTAATTTATTACGTAATTAAGTTAATCATGTAAAATACGTCATCTTTTTTATTTATACGTATTAGCAATAAAACCTCAAACTTGTTCCACATGAGGTTGATACATGTAATTAAAGGAGCTGACATATTTTATTTAGTCTAACAAATATTTGAAAATACACGCAAAAACTTTTTCAAATATGAGTTAGAATATCATGAAAATATTATCATGCATTGGAATATATGCCTAGCTCATCTAAAAATGAATACATGTAAACAAAAAATGAAATACATCGACATCCCCTTAAATTATGATTTGTTGGGATTGATCACCTGAACATATGATAAACAGATAACCATTTGGAAATTTTTGCTAAAATTTTCCGAATTTGAGTCAAAAAATTCACTAAAACATTATCATGTGATCAAATATTCAACTAAAATAAATTATTCTGTAAATATCTAAATAAAATTTACTATCGATCGTTGATGTATGTGCCTTTAACAAAACTACAAAAATTTGGAAGATTCTTAGTAGGGAGAAGGGAGCAAGGGTTCATTCAATTTAGCTAGTTAATGTCACATCAGCTTCAAGCAATAATTAGTACGTACCCCATAAATATCGGTACAGAAAAGGTGAAGACAAAAGTTTTTAGGTCTTCAAGCTTCATGTTATTCCAAAATTCTTGTTATCAATCCAATTATGAAATTGAAACTAAACTCATTACACTGTATGTGACTTACAACATTTTTTTCAAGCAAAATGTAATGTTAACATCTATTGGGAAGGCTTATAATAAATACTTAGCCCCCAAACTTGTCATGACTCATAAAGTTAATAGTGAGATGGCACCTACATCTATTCCAATACATACGCCAGCCATTAGTTATTCGACATTATTGTTGGGAGGTCAAAAATGTTGTAAATCATTTTTGTAGATTAATGGATGACCATAACTCCTTGGCTAATTCCCTTCTTTATGAGTAGTAATGTTGTTGATAATGCGGTCAAATGGATGACCATAACTCCTAGATTAATTTCATCCTTTATTGGTAGTAATGTTGTTGATAATGTGGTCAAATGGATGAGCATAACTCCTACTTTTATTTCCTCCATAATGGGTAATAATTTTCAAGGTTTAATGTAATATTTATGACACCCTTTGGTATTCCTCAATATAATCCTATAAATAGTGATGTTGAGAATAATGTTGATACACTTGAAAGAAAGGAAGAAAGCTTATATTGTTCTTCTATTGTCATGGGTACTCGATGCTGAAATTCACCTTGACGCTAAAGGTCTTGGTGCCACTATTACAAATGGTAATACAGCGTCGAGTCAGGACAAAGCAAAGGCAATGATTTTCCTTCGTCATCATCTGGATGAAGGATTAAAGGTTGAATACCTTACGGTGAAAGATCTACTTGAATTGTGGATTGATTTGAAGGAAATGTATGACCACCTTAAGGCAACGGTATTGCCAAGAGCTCGTTATGAATGGATTCACTTACGGTTACAGGATTTTAAAACTATATGTGAATATAATTCTGTTGTATACAAAATTACTTTCCAATTGAAATTATGTGGGGAAGATATAAAAAATGAGGACATGTTGGAAAAAACTCTCACAACTTTTCATGCCTCAAATTTGGTATTACAACAACAATACCGTGAAAGGGGATTTAAAAAGTATTCTAAGTTGATCTCATGCCTACTTGTGGCTGAACAACATAATACTCTTTTATTGAGAAACCATGAGGCCCGTCCTACGGGAACTGCTCCGTTACCGGAAGCAAATGAGGTTGAAGCACATAACCAGTCTGAAAGAAGACAAATAAAAATCAAGGTCAAAATAATGTTCGTGGACATTACAATGACAGAGGACAATAAAATAATCGTCGTGGTGGTGGTCGCCACAAAAGGGACAACAATATGGGTTCTCAAAGCAATTCTTCAAGAGGCAATTGTCATCCTTGTGGCATGAAAGGGCATTGGAAGAATGTGCTGAGCAGGTGAGCATTTTGTTAGGCTTTATCAAGATTCTTTGAAAAGAAAAGTAAATAAAAATGGTGCATCTTCTTCTAATGCTCGGGTGGAGTCACACTTGACTTGTAAAAATGATGTCGAGGCAGGGCCTTCACAAAATTATGATGACAATATTGAAGCAAATTTGGCTTTAAAAGATGATATTTTAATGACCTTGATGATATTACTCATTTGGAAGTTGAAGACTTCTTTGGAGATGAAAACTAACGTTTGATCATTTGATTGGGAAAAATAATTATGTTGTTTTATTTATGTACTTTTAATTGTTATGTTTTTCCTTATGTTGTTTTTATATTCAGAAAAATAAGTAATTTTATTTTCTGGCAAAGTTGTTGATTTTTCATATTTCTTATAATGTACTTTTATTTTATGAAGATAAATGAAATTCTCCATCTTCAATTGGTTCAGGATTAGAAATAAAAAAATGTGTCTTCTTGATAGTGCCACAACTCACACTATTTTAAAAGATCGGAAATGTTTCTCTAATTTGATTATGAAAAAGGTTTATGTTAATACTATATCTACTAGTGCAAAACTAATTGAGGGCTCTGGAAGAGTGGTCTTACTACTACCTGGGGGAACGATACTAAATATTGAAAATGCATTGTATTGTAGTAAGTCTCAAAGAAACTTATTAAGTTTCAAGGTTATTCGCCAAAATGGCTATCATGTTGAGACTGCCAATGAAGGAAAAATTGAATACCTTTATATTACTACAAAAAAATTGGGGCAAAAATATGTGCATGAAAAATTATCCACATTTTTTTTCTGGATTGTACCATACAAATATCAGTATGGTTGAATAACATGTCATAGTAAATAAATGGTTTACTAATCCTAATGATTTTATCATTTGGCATGACCGGTTGGACCATTCCGGTTATAATATGATGTGCAAAATTATTGAGAATTCACATGGGCATAGTTTGAAAAATCAGAAAATTCTTCAATCAAAGAAATTATCTTATGCTGCTTGTTCTCAAGGAAAGTTGGTTATTAAACCATCAGCAGCTAAGGTTGGGATTGAATCCCCTGTATTTCTGGAACGTATACAGGGTGATATATGTGGGTCAATTCACCCTCCATGTGAGCCATTCAAATATTATATGGTCTTGATAGATGCATCAACAAAATGGTCACATGTGTGCTTTTATCAACTCGCAATATGGCTTTTGCGGGGTTGTTAGCTCAAATAATAAGAATAAGAGCACTATTTTTAGATTATGCAATAAAGACTATTTGTCTTGATAATGCTGGTGAGTTTACATCGCAAGCCTCTAAACGATTATTGTTTGTCCACGAGGATAACAATTGAACATCCGGTTGCTCATGTTCATACTCAAAATGGTCTAGTAGAATCTTTGATTAAGCGTCTCCAATTAATAGCTACAACATTGTTAATGAGGACAAAGTTACATGTTTCAATATGGGGGCATGCTATTTTGCATGCAACAACATTGATGCGAATAAGCCCAACTAGTTATCATGAATTCTCTCTATTACAGTTGACTTCTGGTTATGAGCCAAATATTTCCCATCTTAAAATTTTTGGGTGTGCAGTATACGTTCCAATTGCCCCACCGTTACGCAGAAAGGTGGTTCCCCAAAAAGGTGGGAGTGTATGTTGGGTATGAATCTCCTTCTATTATTAAATATTTGGAACCTATGACATAACATCTATTTACCACAAGATTTGATGATTGTCATTTTGATGAATCAGTATACCTAACATTAGGGGGAGAACATAAACAGTTGAAAAAAGAGATAGATTGGAATTCATTATCTCTATCTAATTTGGATCCTCGAACAAATCGATGTAAGCAAGAGATTAAAAAGATGATTTATTTGCAAAATGTTGCAAATCAACGTTAGATGCATTTACTAACTTTCCAAGGGTTACTAAATCTTATGTTTCAGCTGCAAATACTCCAGTTCGAGTTGATGTCCCAATAGGACAAGTTGTTAAAGCAAATGAGTCTAGATCACGTTTAAAACGTGGTAGGCCAATTGATTCAAAGGATAAAAATCCTCAAAAAAAAAAGGAAAAAATAATCATGAAGATCGTATCATGGAGAAAATTGCTCAAGAAAAGCTCCGGGACATAACAAATGACAAGACCACCGAGAAGGTCCAAACAACTGAAAATAATGAGAATGAAGAAATCTCAATAAGTTATGTATCGACGATAAAAAGGTGGAATCGAAATAATATTGTGGTGGACAATATTTTTGCCTATAATGTTGCCGTTGAAATAATGCAACAAGGTGAGGATTTTGAACCAAAATTTGTCAATAAATGCAGACAGAGAAATGATTGGCCAAAATGGAAGGAGGCAATTCAAGCAGAATTGACTTCACTTGAAAAATATAAAGTTTTTGGACCAATAGTTCAAACACCTGAAGGTATCAAGCCAGTGGGATACAAATGACAAAAACGAAATGAAAAAGGTGAAGTCATAAGATATAAAGAACGACTTGTGGCACAAGATTTTTCGCAAAGACCTGGTATTGATTATGTGGAGACATATTCTCCTGTAGTAGATGCACTTACCTTCAGGTATCTAATAAATATGGCAGTTAATGAAAAGCTTGAAATGTGTCTAATGGATGTTGTCACGCCCTATTTATATGGCTCATTGGACCACAATATTTTTATAAAAGTTCTGAAGCATTTAGTGTGCCTAAAACATATAAAAATTCTTAAGAAAATTGTTCGATAAGGCTTCAAAAATCCTTATATGGATTAAAACAATCAGGACGGATGTGGTACAATCGTCTTAGGCAGTTTTTGCTAAAGGAAAGGTACAAAAATGACCCTATTTGTCCTTCTATTTTAATAAAAAGGACTGGATCTGCTTTTGTTATAATAGCTGTGTATGTTGATGATTTAAATATCATTGGTACTACTAATGAACTTTCAAAAGTTGTTGAGTGTTTAACGAAAGAATTTGAAGTGAAAGATATTGGTAAGAAAAAAATTTGTCTTGGCCTACAGATTGAGAATTTGAAAAATGAAATATTTGTCCATCAATCAACATACACAAAAAAAGATTTTAAAGCGATTTTAATTTTTACATGGATAAATCACATCCATTGAGTACCCCGATGGTTGTGAGATCGCTTGACATACATAAAGATCCATTTGACCTCAAGAAAATGATGAAGAGCTTCTTGGTGATGAAACTCCATATCTTAGTGCTATTGGGACACTAATATATCTTGCTAATAATACTCGACCAGATATTTGTTTTGCAGTAAGTTTATTGGCATGATTCAGCTTGGCCCCTACAAACAAACATTGGAATGGAGTTAAACATGTAATCAGATATCTTCAAGGAACCATTGATATGGGATTATCTTATTCTAATGAATCCAAGTCAGAAATAATTGGTTATGTAGATGTTGGATATATGTCTGATCCACACAAAGCTCGATCTCAGACAGACTATTTATTTACATATGGAGGCACAACTATATCTTGGTGTTCAATGAAGCAAACATTAGCTGCTACTTCTTCAAATCGTTCAAAAATAATAGTCATCCATGAAGCAAGTCAGGAGTGTGTTTGGTTGAGATCAATAACTCAACATATTCAAGAAATGTGTAGTTTTCTTTTGAAAAAGGATATTCCAACTACATTGTACGAAGACAATGCTGCATGTATAGCTCAGCTAAAGAGAGGATACATTAAAGGAGATAAAAAAAACACATTTCACCAAAATTCTTTTTCACTCATGATCTTGAGAAGAAAGGTGAAATAAATGTTCAACAAATTCGCCTAGTTGATAATTTGGCGGATTTGTTCACTAAAGCATTACCAACCTCAACATTTGAAAAGTTGGTATCCCAAATTGGAATGGGTCGTCTCCAAGAAATTAAATGATGTTTGAAACAGGGGGAGTAAACTACGCGCTGCACTCTTTTTCCCTTAGCCTAGGTTTATCCCAATGGGTTTTCCTGGCAAGGTTTTTAACGAGGCAGCAAATAAAGTGTATAACAAGATATGTGTACTCTTTTGTCCTTCACTAAGACTTTTTCTCACAGAGTTTTTCTTAGTAAGATTTTAACGAGGCATATTATCTATCAATTGTCATCCAAGGGGGAGTGTTGTAAATCATTTTTGTAGATTAATGGATGACCATAACTCCTTGGTTAATTCCCTTCTTTATGAGTAGTAATGTTGTTGATAATGTGGTCAAATGGATGACCTAACTCCTAGGTTAATTTCATCCTTTATTGGTAGTAATGTTGTTGATAACGTGGTCAAATGGATGAGCATAACTCCTACTTTCATTTCCTCCATAATGGGTAGTAATTTTCAAGGTTTAATGTAATGTTTATGACACCCTTTGATATTCCTCAATGTAATCCTATAAATAGTGGTATTGAGAATAATGTTGATACAGTTGAAAGAAAGAAAGAAAACTTATATTGTTCTTCTATTGTCATATACTCATCTTCTCTTCTTCTTTTGAGGTTTACAAAAAAAAAAATATTTATGTTGAAAAATATTATTTTTTTGAAAAATCAAGGTGTTTGGCTAATTAGTCAAAATGATTTTCAAATGTAGGTAGAAATAAATTTTAGGTTATTGGGAAAAAGGCAAAAAGAAAAATTCTCCACAAAACAAAAGCGGAAATTTTTTTGTTTAATATATATATATATATATATATATATATATATATATATATATAAAGTTCAACTTTGAATATGAAAATAATTCTTGATAGACACTAATCCCTTCGAACAAAGTCCTACACAATGTAAATCTAAAATAATCGAACTTTAATGCTTATAGTAGAAGTCAACCAATAGAGAAAAAGATGTGGTGAATTATTTTTTTTTTTGTATATAAATGATTTAATTCATGAAATGATTTTTAAAATTTATTTTACTTGATATTTTAAATATAAATAAATTATCATGTTAATATTATACCAATATGTAATTAATTATTGTATTCATTTATGTATAATATTGATTGCAAGTTTAAATATGAATATTTTAATTTACTAAAAAATAATATCAAATTAAAATTTTAATATATATATATATATACTTTATGCCTAAAATCTACCAATTTTTTGCATTATAACTTAAGAATTTTGTAAAGTTTGTTGAAAGCTTTTCAATGATATGTAGATCACAATTTGTCATCTTACATTAGAATTTTATTTGTGGTGCAATGATTCAGGAAATATGTGTATTTAACTCTATTTGTTGGTTAGATTTTTCTATTCATTACTTTCTCTGTTGTATTTTTATTTTGTACTTGCATTATGAAATAATGTAATTTAATTCTTCTATTCTTATTTAATATTTTTAAGTTAATTATAATAATTGATGAATACTTTGTCAACATTAATTAACTACAATATCAAAGATATAATAGGCAAAATATGATAATTTATACATAAATTTTATAAATAACAAATATTATGATTCAACTATTTATAGATAGAGATGACATATAAAATCACTGGGAATAATTATTTTGTTTAGTGAATCTCTCAATTCACAAAGCACAATATTTTAACATTCTTTTAATATGGCAAAATGGTCTGGTGGACCCATATACTTGTATCAGTTTGTATTCTGAATCCTTCTACTTAACTCTTTGTCATCTGGACCCTCAAACTCAATTAAAATGAGACTTTTAAGCTCCTCCAATTATGTGTGTAGCTACTCTCTTCTATATATAATTGACATGTCATATCCATGTCAGATATATTAATGTCACATTATTATGTCATAACTATATTTAAAAATTATTAAAATTACTTAATAAAATGTAAAATAAATAAAATTTAAATTTATTATTAGCTTCTAGTTCTTCCAATTTTCACGATCAAAAGTCATCGCCATCGCCGGCATCGTCGCCTTTTTTACCAGCAAAATCACATATACTTTTTCCCTCTCTAGTATTCGTCTCCACTGCCATCACTATTTTTCCCCCTCCTACCTCTATAGTTATAACAACCTTAGCCATCGCACAACCAGATCTGCCCACCACACAATCAGATTTGATCAAATTTTTTGAAATCCAACGCCGATTACTATTTTCACACCCAAAATTCGCCTGAGATTTTCTTGGGTTATCAAAATCGGATAAAAATAATCTAGTGTTGGCATGTTTCTTCCTCTTTAAGTTTTTTTATGGCAGTATGTTTGTGTATGCCCTTTTATTTTGGAAAAGGGTGAATAAGAGGAAATTTAAGGAGACCCTAAATAACGCTTCAGATAATAATTGACAGTGATAATTTCAGAAGAATAGATGGTGGTAAAGATAAAGAAGAAGAGCGGTGATAAAGATGAAGAAGAAGAGTTGCAGCAACCATGGCAGGGGATGGTGCACCTGAAGAATAAAGAAATGAGCTTTTTCTTTTCTTTTTCTTTTTTTTTTAAAAATCTTTTTTCCTTTTACTTATATTTATTTTTTCTGATTTTAATCCTTATAAATAATAATTTATCCATTCTCACTCTCCTTATATGCGTGAAACTCACGCACTATGTCTAACACAGACATTAAGTTGTCATACATGCTCAGTCAACGATCAGAGGGAAAAGATTGAGTTGTATAAAATTTAAGTGTTCAGTTGACAATGTCATGAGTAGAAGAGTCTAATTTACAATTGGAACAAAGTATAAGGGTCTTTCAGGTCATTCCGCCATTTGATATTGACTTAACTTATGCGATATCAATTTTGCTGAGTTGGATAAATGCATGATTACACACATTTAAAGGGGAGCAAGTAAATATAATATTTTATACTAAAAATAATAAATTTTAATTTTTTTAAAAAGAAATTATCTTCTTCTTCAATCATCCCTCCATCCAACTTTCTCTTCTTCGACCTCTTCGTAAAAAAAAAATTCTTTTTCAATTTATCTCTAATTTACTCTCCTTTTTCTATTCTTAATTTTTAGAGAGCCACAGAACTACTATTTACTCTCTATTTCACTTTTTCAATATTTTATTATTTTTATATTTTTCTAATTAACATATTATTTTATATATGATGTCATTAATTAAATATCTAACATTCATAATTCTTTATAAATGTAATATAATATACTACTTTCATGCCCAATTAAAATATTTTAATTCTTTTTCTAATTTTCGTCAATAATATAATTTCATTTTATTATTATTTTTTACTATAAAGAACGCACAAAATTAAAATGATAAGATGAAAAATTTAATTAAAAAATACAATACATAAAAAATAATTTAAATGCAAGATAAACACAATATAATACATAACATAATAATTACTTTATCACAACAATAATCAGGTAATCCGGTAGGTCGTTTCCAAATTTAGCACTATAAAAAAAAATTAGGATGTAGTATAGATGAAAACTTTTGGTTTGAACAATTTTTAGTTAGACATAAAAAATTAAGTACAAAATACTTATTTTGAACTTCGTAGTGCATTACTAGAACATCTATGAGAACAACATAATAATTTGAAAAGTTGTGTATTTATGTAATTGTATTTCACTTTTATTTGAAATTTTAAAAAAATATTATTTTATATTAAATAGAAAATTAAAAAATAAAGTAATTATATCACATGAAAATTATTTTACGTAATTATTTTGAAAAAAAAAAAGAAAAAATTTATATTATGAAATACAAAAATAAGAATGAAATAGAAATAAGGGATAATGCACAAGTACCTCCTCAACCTATGCCCGAAATCTCAGAGACACACTTATACTATACAAAAGTCCTATTACCCCCTTGAACTTATTTTATTAATAATTTTCTACCCGTTTTGGGCCTACGTGGCACTATCTTATGGGTCCAACACTGGTTGACTCTTTTTTTTGAATCTAGTGCCACGTAGGCCATAAAGGGGTAGAAAATTACTAATAAAATAAGTTCAGGGGGTTAATAGGACCTTAGTATAGTATAAGTGTGTCTCTAGGATTTCGGGCATAGGTTGAGGGGGTACTTGTGCATTTTCCCTAGAAATAATAATATAATATTGGTTGTCTGAAAAAAAATTAGAGAACTCTATAATTGGAGAGTAAAATAAAGTTTAGGGTTGGAGATACCCTTATTGATCTCAATCATCCCACCCCAACCCTCTGGTTTGCCCCTCCTCCCACCCGCGCGCTCTAGATATTAGTTTTTAAATTCTAAAGGGAAAATGCACAAGTACCCCCTAAACCTATGCCCGAAATCTCAGAGACACACTTATACTATATTAAGGTCCTATTACCCCCGTGAACTTATTTTATAAGTAATTTTCTACCCCATTTTAGCTTACATGGCACTAGTTTGAAAAAAAAAGTCAACCATCGTTGGGCCCACAAGATAGTGCCACGTAGGCTAAAAAGGGGTAAAAAATTATTAATAAAATAAGTTCAGGGGGGTAATAGGACCTTAGTATAGTATAAGTATGTCTCTGAGATTTCGGGCATAGGTTGAGGGGGTACTTGGGCATTATCCCAATTCTAAAAATATTGACACCATTATTTATAGGGATAATTGTATATAATGACAAACTAATAAAGGTAATTAAATGGAGTAACTTACCTTTCATTTATTCCCTTTAATAAGCAAGCTCTCGGTCATTTTGCTATATTAGGGCCCACAGAATTGTATGAAATATCTCCCCAAAATTAAAACCGTCATTTTCTCTTTCCCCTTCATATTATACAATCTCTTCTCCTTTCCTTCAATTTCTCCTTAATATTTTTCACAAATTAAATTTCAAACTTCTTTAGTACGTCCTTGCGGTTTTCAAAAGTATTTCAAAATTTTCAGGTACCTCCAAAAACTCATCTAATTTTGTCAATTTTTGTTAATTTTTTTCAAACTACCATTTCACTCCACTTCATAATCCATTCAGATTTTTGTGAATCAAAATGGGTGTGTTGCTTTCTTCAATTTTATACTCAATTTTGAGTTTAGTCACATTCCTATCAATCCCTAGTTGCATTGCAATGACATTATACAACGCATTATACGATGAACTTTCTTTAAAAATCACCCCCTCAATTGTATAATCAACGTAACAATTGTCATTGTCCCATCTACCAGAATGCATAACCAAACTAGCCAATTAAGCCATTTTAAGAAGTTCTGAATAAAAAATTAAATTATATACAACTACATTTGTAAGCTTAAGAGTTTCAACAACAAACAGAACATATATTTATACAAATTCTAGCAACTTCAGTTTTTAACTTATACACATTTTCACATTATATCAAAAGCCTTTATATACACAAAATTAAAACTTTATACAATTATACAATTCACCCAAAAACAATAAATATGTATATGTATATAACTGACAAATTTATATAAACATACAACAGTTCTATACAATTATATAATTCACCAAAAAACACTAAATAGGTACATGTATATAACTGACAGATTCGAATAAACATATAACAGTTTCATACACTTATACGATTCACCAAAAAAACACTAAATAGGTATATCTATATAATTCGTATAAACATTCTACGATTTCATATACTTATACAATTCACCAAAAAAATACTAATTGGGTATATGTACATAATTAACAGATTCGAATTAACATACAACAGCCTCATACACTTGTACAATTCACCCAAAAACAACTAAATAGGTATATGTATATAATTTGTATAAACATTCATCGATTTCATATAGTTATACATATTATGAATATCCAAAAAAAAAAATAGGATGAAGATGTACGATATAAAACGAAAACATAATAGTTTCATACACGAACTCAACTAATCTCAGATCACATATACTGAATTGATAAAAGTGAAAAATGAAATTTGATTTTGAACACCATTGTCAACAAAAATAAAAACAAAATCAGAGTATGTTTTCATCATGAAATTGCCTCCTATTTCTATCTTTGAAATCAAATTTATCTCGCATGTTTGATACCTTCAATAGCTTGATCGATTTTTAAACTAACTACATTGGAGCTATTTCGATTGAATGAGACGAAGAAGGAATGAAACTGAAACAGAATTCACGTAAAATCTGGGATCTTTTTCCTTAATTATCTAACAGATTATATTGCCTTTTTTTAAAAAAAAAATTAATATAAATAGCGTCTAAGATTATACAGGAAAAAACATTTGTAGCAAACACAAATTTCACTATAGAACACAATTTTAAAAAATTTGGCATACCCTAAAATTAAGAATTTTATATTTGCTATATATAAAATTTGCTTTATTTGTATTTATTGGATTCAAAAGAAAAGGTACCGTATGAGTTAAAGTGAAGGGTGGTGGTGGGTATTAAAAAATTTAAAACTCCATCTTATAAGCTTGAAGAATAACAAGTGTGTTATAAACAATTTGTGTTATAGTGAATGTCTAATTATGTGGAGTCCTAGTAGAATATGGTTAGGAATCCTACTTGGGGACCAAGTAAGGCTTTCCCTATAAATAAAGGGTTTTCCTTCATTGTAAATAAGATTGGTGAAAGATTTATGAATCCTGAATATACTTTAAGATGAATAAGAAATCTTTTCTCTTCTCCCTGTTTTCTTCTTCTTCTAATTTTCATATAGTTTCATAACACGTTATCAGCACGACTGTTCTATTCTTAAAGAATTATGAAGAAGACGGCAAAAGTGCAAAAGAGATCTTGCAATAAGATTCTTAAATCTTCAAGGTATGATTTATCTTTATGTTATAATTATTTATGTGACAGATCTGGAGGTACCATCTAAAGTAAGTATTTAAAGAGACTTGTTGACTTTTTATACGTTTAATTTTAATCGATTGGGAAGAGAATTTCTTAATTATTTTAATAATTGAATAAGCACAATTTAGTGAAAGGTATGTTTTCAACCTTTATATGAGGTATTAGATCTATTAAGCTATATTTATTAACTACTAATGTTGATTATAAGAATTCAATAATATCAATTCTGTGTGTAATTATAATGTACGATCATATTAATAGTCATCAAAAGTGGTAAAATTATAATTATTTTGAAGGCTTGAGGCTGAGCCTCATTGTGGGTAAGACGATAGATTTAAGTTTTATCGCACCAAAAGAATAAGACGATGGATTTATGTCTAATCGCACAAAGAGGGTAAGACATTGGGTTAAAGTCCTGATGCACCATGATGATAAGATATTGGGTTCAAGACCCGTCAATTTATGACCTAAGACACTTTTATATGGATAAGACATTGAATTTGAGTCTTAATGCACCATATTGATGATATAATAATGACTAAAGAAAAACTAATATGTTTTAGATGAAGAGTCATTAAATTTACTGAATTTACTCCATTACAAAAGTGAACGTGGTATTAGTGCATAATATGTCTGAAAGAAGACAATTGATTAAATGATGCACATGAATATGGAATGAGGTACTAAGTTATCAAAATTTGATGTACTTAGATGATTGTGTTCCTTTCATGAATAATGAGAGTCTTTGATAAATGGTAAAAATACAGATCCATTCTTTAGAGTGAATGAGGTGATAAGCCACCATGCTAGACATGAATTTTCTTGTACTGCTTGTTAACAAAGCAAGTTAATTGTGAGACCATCATAAACGAAAGTTGAGATTGAATTCTCTGCGTTCTAGGAACGTATACAGATATTTGTAGACCTAGTCATTCAATTAGTGGATTGTTTAGATATTTAATGGTCCTAATAAATGTTTCTTTTATATGGTCTCATGTGTGCCTATTATTATCTCGAAACTTGATGTTTGCAAAAATGTTGGCACAAATAATATGTTACATGCACAATTTTCTTCAGATTAGTTCATTCAATGATGGGATTATGACTCACCTAAAGGGTGAAGTAATTGAGAAGAAATAAATCTAAAAATTACTCTTGGAGTAATAAAATCAAATTTACTCATATAATAGTAAATAAAAAAATTTACTAAAGCAAAAGGGACATGGCGTAGTAAACTTGGAGTTTACGAGTACGAATAATTTTATTAGTTGGCATGAATAATTTGGTCATCCCAAAGATGTGCATACTGAGTAATGGACATACATTGAAAAACTAGAAGATTCTTCCATAATTCTTTACGATGCTTGTTCTCGTGATAAAGTTGATTGGATCAACTAAAGTTGGGACTAAATCCCTAAATTCTGAAAGGTATAAAAGGTGAATATGGGGTCATTCACCTATCATGTGATATGATAAAAAAAAATGCATCAATAAGTTAATCATATGCCCGTTTGTTGTCAACTTGCAGTTTGACATTCGCAAAATTGTTTGTGCAAGATAATTGAGCTAAAAACACAACTTTCAGAATATGAAATCAAGATAATTCATCTTGATAATATTGATAAATATATAAGATGATGTGACATTAAATGTCTGACATAGTGACTCATTGCTTATGAAAATAGAGGTTCATGTGTTGATCTGAAATATGATATTAGATACAAATGTAATTCTATGAATCAAACCAATAAGTTATGATCAATTTTTTTGTTAACTGATTTATGGTCAGGGACCAAAAAGTTTTCATCTGATAATTTTGATGTGCAATATATGATTAATGAATATACTATGATGCCAAAGATAAATTCACTAAAAGATTGAGATATATATTAGGGGAGATTATAGCAACACAAAAGTTGTAAATACTCCTATTGAATTCCCTTAAGGATAAAGTCTATGACATGCATGAAGCATGATAGACTAATCAATTCTAAATGAAATAATCCTTGAAAAAGGGAGAGGATCAAAGAATCAAAATGATCATAATAAGGAGACAATGTGCTCTTGGAAATCCTACGACATAACACTTTATGAAACCTCATGAGAGGGGTAGCTACCTAAAAATAATGAAGTGATGAGATCTCAATAAGTTTTGTCGTATTGTGAATCAATGCAAAATGGTATATCGTTGACGATATCTTTGATACAATAGTGCGCAATATTGTAAAAGATTACGAGGATATGAATTCTACATCTATTAAAGCATGCTTGTGTAGAAATATTTATCAAGTGAAAAGTGGAATGATGCATCTTGGTAAGCGTAAAGCTTATTTGACTTGCAATCTAGGCACTAGAAGATGTCATACATCTAATATTGAATGTTGTTACTTGACAAAATTGATATGAAAATATCCAATGGGTTCAAAGTCTAAAACATATACAAGTTTTTGGAAAACTTATTTATCATCCTCATTAGGATTAAATAGATTCAAAATGCATAGAGCATATACAAGTATTATTATGCAAAGTTGATGACTAGAATTGAAACTCTTGGCAATAGATTATTTGCTTAAAGAAGTTGAAGTAAGGAACTTCCAGAAATCTTTTACCCTGAAGGGAAGATTTATAAAAGCAGATAGAAGAAAGCATATTTCGTCAAGGTTTTTCTACACTCATAAGCTCCCAAGAATAGTGATATCAACATGCAAGAGGTCTGTTCAAGTCATATTATTGTTGATTTATTCACCAAGTCTCTACCAACTACAACTTTTAAGAAAATGGTGCACAAGCTTGGAAAATGAAGATTCTAGTCTCTGAATTGATGTTGTCATTAGGGGGAGTTTATACGCGATGTACTCTTTTTTCCTTCACAAGGTTTTGTCCCACTGGGTTTTTCTTGTAAGGTTTTTAATGAGGCATCCATAATGCGTATTATTAGATATGTGTACTCTTTTTCATTCACTAGATATTTTTCCTACTGGGTTTTATCTAGTAAGGTTTTAACGAGGCACATAATCTACCGACATTCAAGGGGGAGTGTTATAAACAATTTGTGTTATAGTGAATGTCTAATTATGTGGAGTCCTAGTAGGATATGGTTAGGATTCCTACTTGGGGACCAAGTAAGGTTTTCTCTATAAATAAAGGGTTTTCCTTCATTGTAAATAAGATTGGTGAAAGATCTATGAATCATGAATATACTTTAAGATGAATAAGAAATCTTTTCTCTTCTCCCTATTTTCTTCTTCTTCTAATTTTCATATAGTTTCATAACAAAGTGAATTTTTACTTAAATTATATAAAATAGATTTTCTCTCTCTTCATATTTTCTTTACTGAATTTTCTCCTTAATTCACTCTAGCATAATCAGATTTCAAATTTTAAAATTTTTATATCTCCCTCTCAATTTGTGCTCCCGAAATTTTACTGTAACTTTCTTGTGGTTTCATTATTTTTTATTTCTATTCCAACAGTTTCAATTTTTTTGTTATTGATTTGTATTTATATATTCTCCGATTTCTTTTAATTTTTTCATTATCTCCATAAATACATATAAATCATAATACAATTATTTGAGGTGTATTCAATTTTATTTTTTAGATTTTCATTTATACATGAAGAGGAAAAAAGTTTTAAAGAATTTTAATATAATGGAGATGGAAATAAGGATGATGGTTCAAGCGAGTTAAAAAATGAAAAGTAAAAGAAATTGTATCTAACAACACTGAATAAAAAAATATGAAAAGGAATAAGATCAATCTAGGTCAATAGACCAAGATGATTGTGAATAACTTGAGGCAATTTGTACAATTCATTTTGTATATTTGTTTGCAATTCACATTATGTTGTATATGATCCTATGGATTTAGCACATCAATGTTTAAAACTATTTTTTTTTTACCCTTTTGGACCTTATTTTCAACAATTATATTCAATCACTTTTTGTATTTGTATATTATCATCAAATATATGTTCTTACACTGCTTTTAAAAATAACTCCATCGCGTGCAAAAACTTACAATTTAAGTTTGTACTTTGTACATGATGATTTGAGGAGTTTTTACTAAGCTTTACTTAGTCAGAAATATGATTATAAAATAAAACCTATGGAGGATCATAGATGACATGAGAAGGTTGAGTCTAGAGCCTAAAGGGTGAAAAATGTTAACAAAAATTCTAAAATGGTATATGAATTCAGAAAAAGCAAAATCGCTGCTATAGCAGGAATTTGCAAAATTGGATTCCTTTTTAGCGATTTATTAAAAAAAATTGAGTTAAAATCGCTGCCTTGGCAACAATTTAATTTTAAAAAAAATGATTTAAAAACGCTGCCTTGGCAGTGATTTGATTTAATTTTTTTTTAAAAAAGTAGCAAATAAATAATAAAAAAAAGTCAAGCCTAAATCGCTGCCTAATTTATTAAAAAAAATTACTTTGGAAATCCAATTTTGCAAATCGCTGCTGTAGCAGCGATTTTGCTTTTTTTGGCGGACAAAATCGCTACTTCGTGAGCGATTTTGCCGTTTTGGTTAAAATAAAAATTCATATACCGTTTTGAAATTTTTGTTAACACTTTTCACCCTTTAGGCTCCGGACTCTGGGATGGTTTGCTCATTTTGATCCTAAAATAGTGAACATTCCATCTGTCCATATTGACTAGCCCCTTTACTTGATTGGGAAGCTCAATATGAGAGCTAACACATGGATTGACTCATAATTATGGCTCTTGCTTGCCAATATTTCTATTGATTTCTCGGAAACAATGCTTGATTTCGAATCCATGCTTTTCAACTAACTCTTGGATTTATTGATATAAAACTAACACTACACACACATTTAAGATGATAAATATCAAGTTATAAACATACTTTTTAATAATAAACTACTTATAGCATATTATTATCAAGTTATAGCATATCAAGAAAAAATATATTATTCTCATTAATTTTTTTAAATAATAATTAACTTATTTAAATAATTACATTTATTATTCAGTTACCTTTTTTAAACCAATGTAGTTAATTAAATTAATTATTTTAAGTTACCTTTCTTAAACAAAACTCTTTAACTAGTGTAAATTGAATTAATATTATATAGTTACCTTTTTTTTAAAAATTACAAAATAATAGAGATTTTATCATTCCATAATTAATAACTACCCATCAATATCTAAAATAATTACAGTTTTCTTTTTAAAACTGTCACACTTTATCTTAAAAAAAAATTATATTCCCCAAATATATTGTTCTTCCCCAAATCCTCACCAAATCTTCTCTTTTGCACGCCTAACATTTAATTCTTCACCAAATTTGGCTCAAAAAACTTTCACTTTTAACAGTCTTCTTCACCAATTCTCCCACTTTTGCACTCAAATCTTCCATTTTTGCACTCAAATCTTCATCTTGTGCACTAAAAAAACTGTATAATGTCGAAGAGAGGCAATGAAACCCCGTGAAAAAGTAGAAGGTTGAATGATGAAGCAAGCTCAGAGGAATTTCATGCTCCATCTTTCAAAATTTTGTCACAAACACAAACTCAGCCTTCATCTGCAAAAGACAAATCTAGAACAGGAAAATCAAAAATGAAAAAAAAACAAACAAACAGCCAAAGGAAATCGAGAAGAAGAGAAAAGGGAAAGAAAAGCAAACCGTAGATGAATCTGAGAAAAGGGCGAAAGAAAGAAGAAAGAAGAGGAAAGGAAAACAAATTGAATACTCATCAGATTCTGAATCTGATTTTGTAGAAGAGTTGATAAAATCAAAATAAAAAAAAACCAAGAGCCTCTGAAATCGATACTTCACATTTAGAAGAAGAAGAAACAGTTAAACCCAAAAAAAATTTAAAGGTTAGTAAAAGTTTTTTTTTAAAAATTTAAATTAAAATTATCTGTTTAATTTTGTTCTAATTTCGAGTTTAATTGTGAATAGTATAGGACATGTTTTATGTTCTGTTATTTGTGTATAAAATATTTAACATATAATTTTATTATAGAAGTGTATGAAATATTTGTATCAAGTTTTTATGACATTGTTGACTATTAATATCCATAATAAAACTACATACTTTATGTTTTGATTTTGTATATTTAGTTTTGAATAAATTGTGTATGACAGAATGTTGTAAGTTTGTATGAATTTGTATGAAATGCTACATCTATTTTATTACATTATAAATGTATAAACAATGTATGAATTGTGTATGATTATATTGTATTACGTTTGTATATTATGTGTATGAAATTACATATTTTTTTCTATTACAGTATCAATATATGAAACATGTATCAATTGTGTATGATTCACTGTATTAATTTGGTATGATATGTGTATGAAATTCCATATTTGTTTCACTTACCTATCAACATATGAGTAATGTATCAATTTGTGTATGATTAATGTATTAAGTTTGTATGCTATGTGTATGAAATTCTATATTTTGTTTTTTTTTTTCACATTAGCAATGTATGAATATAGTATGATAAACATATTAATTTAATTTTTACAATTTTTTAGGAGAAGAAGACACAAACACATTTGTCTTCATGTATTAACATGAATGTGTTTGCGGATTTGTTGACCTTTTTAGGTCAAGATAAGTTTCAACAATTCCTAGATAAAACACCTTTTGGATTTTTTTATAATTTGCATCACATTAAAATCCCAATGTCAATTGTTGAGACACTTATTTCTACTTGGGAATGAAAATATTAGGGATGACATGTTTGTCATAAAAGTAAATGATAAAGAGTTACATTTAGGGTTAAAAGAGTTTGTTGCTATAATCGATTTGAAATGTGGACCTGTTTCTGATTTTGTATCCAAACAGACTCATTGCTGAAAATTTTGGGGATTTTAATAAAGTATCCAAGTCAGATTTTTATTACAAGTTTAAATTGAAAATTTTTTGGAAAGAAGATGACCGTCTAAAAATCGGGATCTTGTACTTTATTTCTTCTTTTCTAACTGCATCAGACCCTTCAAAAACAACAATTTCAAAATTGTATTTTGATTTGATCGAGTCTGGACAGTATGTCACATTCCCTTGGGCAAATGAGTGTTTTAATACACTCAAAGCATGCAGTCAAAAATTTAAAAAAATCCATCGTCATTCAAATTTAGCCAGTTCCACATAGCATTGTAGATATGGTTTTATGAGTGTTGTCATCCATTTGAAAACACAATTGATATACGTGTTTCAAATCGCACACCGAGAATCCTGAACTAGAAGACACCTAATGACGTCATTTTCTTGACGATTTGAAGAAAACAATTTTTCAGAACACATGACAATCAGGTATTTTTCATAGAATGTTATTAGATTCATTATAATTCATTATAAATTATAAATTTTTTATTTGCTGCAGCATAAATTCAGAAATATGATTTTCTCTGAAGAAGAGTTAAATCTCATGGACGAAACCATTTTAAATCAGTCCAGCAGCCACCATGATTCAGAAAATCACAGATCATCGGAAAATCGTGCAGTTGATAGTGAACATAAAGTTGAAGAATTGAAAGCTGATATTGTAACGACCTGTTTAGTCATTTTGAGCAGCAGATTTTATTTCTGGAAAAACTGTGTGAGTCGACGGAACCCACGACGGACCGTCATGGGCACGACGGGCCGTCGAGGGGGTCTCGTTCCAAAACACTTAGAATTCTGAAATTTGGGTACTGAAATCGACTCTCTGAACTTCGTGACGACATGGCAGGACGGACCGTCGTGGGCACGACGGACCGTCACAGACTCTTCAAGGAAATTGAGTCTCTGAACTTTGTGACGGAAGCAGCAGGACGGACCGTCGCAGGCACGACGGGCCGTCACAGGCTGCGTAATCCCAGGCTGGGTCGGATTTCTGTTTAGTAATTTAAGGGGCGTTTTGGACTATTCCTGCTTTAATTATAAAGTTAGTGGGTTAATGTTAATAAGTCTAATTACTTGGGGGTTAAAAGAGGTAACCTTGAGTTAATTAGTGGGATATTATTGCCATCTTTATACTTAATTATATGCTAATTAGGGTAAAAGAAAGAGGGTTTGAATAAGAAAAAGAAAAAGAACAGAAAGAGAGGGAGAACGAGTAGAGAGAGAGAGAAACGAAGAGGACAACAAGAATTTGGGGAATTTGCTTGCTTGATCACGAATCTTCGGTGGAGGTAGGTTATGGTTTATGCTATTCGTAGTAAACTCTTAATAGCGAATGATATGTATTGGGTAGTATTGTAAACCCTTCTATATGCTTAATTGTATGCTTGTATGAATGTGATTATATAATTGTGATAAAATAAGCATGATGAAGCTATTGAATCCCAAATCTTGAAAAACCCTAATCTACTTTGTTAATGAGATTGATGATGCCTTAGTATAAAAGAAGGCTTGATGAACTAAAGTAATGGGGTTGATGATGCCTTGGTAGTAAAGAAGGATTGATGAATTAATAGAATGAGATTAGTGGAGCGGGTGTCACGAACCGACACGTAGTATTAGGGGGACCGGGTGTCACGAACCGACACGTAGAATTAGGGGATCGGGTGTCACGAACCGACACGTAGAATTAGGGGGACCGGGTGTCACGAACCGACACGTAGAATTAGGGGATCGGGTGTCACGAACCGACACGTAGAATTAGGGGATCGGAGTGTCACGTACCGACACATAGTAGTAGGGGAGCGGAGTGTCACGTACCGACACAAGAGGAATAAAGATAAAGAATCTTGAAAGATGTTAATATACTCAATCTAATGAACCTAATTCCCAAAAGAGTATGGTATTGAGGCTTGAGTCCTCATGTGTGAACTTGGCGGTGCTTATTAATGATTATAGAACTTGTTGTTGCTACACGTTGAGTATTGTAGTTGATTTATGATATTAACTGATATATACTGTTTTCTATTTTGAGTTGGCCGATGATATCTACTCAGTACCCGTGTTTTGTACTGACCCCTACTTGTATTTGTTTTCTTTGTTATTTGTGGAGTGCAGCAAACGTACCGTCGTCTTCAACTCAACCGCAACTCTAGCCAGTCTTCATTACACCGGATTTCAGGGTGAGCTAATGCTTCTAGCTTGGACTGGATCTTCTTCCTCATGTCTTGATGCCTTGAAGTTCCGGCATGGACTAGCTTTTGTTTATTTTAGCTTCTTAGAATACTCTTAGTTTAGTAATTTGATCATAGATGTTCTTGTGGTGATGACTTCCAGATTTTGGGGAATAATAGATGTTGAATTTTAGAAGTTATTGAATTGGTTTTTATTAATGAGTTTAAGTCTTCCGCATTACTTTCTGTTGATATTAAATTGAAATGTTAAGGTTTAGATTGGTTGGTTCGCTCACATAGGAGGGTAAGTGTGGGTGCCAGTCGCGGCTCGGTTTTGGGTCGTGACAAACTTGGTATCAGAGCATTAGGTTCGTTGGTCTCATCACACAAGAACGAGTCTAGTAGAGTCTTAAGGAACGGTAGGGGGACGCCTTTACTTTTCTTTGAGAGGCTATAGGACTTTAGGAAAATTCCATTCTTTCTTTCTTTCGTGCTATTACTTGAATCCAATTGGTATCTAGGTGATACAAATTGGTATCTGACCATCTTCACTCTATTTCGCAGATGGCCAGAACTAGAGCAACGACTACGTCAACACCAGCACCGGCGGGACAGGGTGCGTCTGAGCCAGCCACTGGGGCTGTAGCTCGAGGAAGAGCAGCGGCAAGAGGCCGTGGTAGAGGTCGTGGGAGGACGTCCTCTAGGGGAAGAGGACAAGCACCTGCCCCATCTGGTACTAGGGCGGTGACTCCTCCACCGACTGAGGAAGTAGTAATAGAGGGTGAGGAAGGGGAGAATGAACAAGTACAGAATGAGGGATTGCCACCCCAACCTACCCCAGAGATGATCAATCAGGTTCTGGCTTATCTTAGTGGGTTATCTGATCAAGGCCAGACACCTCCAGTGTTTTCTGCACCAACACCTCAGGTTCCGGAAGTACAACAGGCAACTGCTGCGGCTCCCCGCATGGATGCTCCATTGGAAATAGGCACGTTTCCTCGTTTGACTACAGGGCCTATAATGACAAGCGATCAGCATGAACTTTTCAGTAAGTTCTTGAAATTGAAACCTCCAGTCTTCAAGGGTGCTGAATCTGAGGATGCCTACGATTTTCTGGTTGATTGTCATGAGTTACTACATAAAATGGGCATAGTGGAACGATTTGGCGTTGAGTTTGTAACCTATCAGTTTCAGGGAAATGCCAAAATGTGGTGGCGGTCACATGTTGAGTGTCAACCCGCACAGGCACCACCTATGACTTGGGCGTCATTCTCTAGCTTATTTATGGAGAAGTATATCCCCCGGACCTTGAGGGATAGGAGGAGAGATGAGTTCTTGAGCCTAGAGCAAGGCAGAATGACGGTCACTGCGTATGAGGCTAAGTTTCGTGCATTATCTAGGTATGCCACCCAGCTTTGCTTCAGTTCACAAGAGCGGATTCGCCGTTTTGTGAAAGGGTTGAGGTCAGATTTGCGGATTTCAGCCTTACAGGTAGCGGCTACAGCGAAATCCTTCCAGGAAGTGGTAGACTTCGTGATAGAGGTGGAGGGAGTGAAGCCAGATGACTTCACCATGGCATCGACATCTAAAAGGTTTCGAAAGGGAGGTGAGTTTAATGGTTCTTACTCTAGAGGACAGGGTTCAGGAGGTTACTCAGTCCGACCAATTCAGTCTTCACTACAGACTGTAGTTGGGGGTCCACCTCAGACCGGTCAACATTTCTCTGAGGTTGGAGGTTATTCCCAGACCTCGTCATTCTCACAGAGACCTATGCTAGACTCCAGAGAATGTTATGGATGTGGGGAGACTGGACATATTAGGAGGAATTGTCCAAAACAGAGTTATAGACCCCCAATAGCTAGAGGTAGAGGTGGTCATGGTAGAGGCCGTTATTCTGGAGGACGTGGTGGCCGAGGTAATGGTGGTCACCAAAACGGCCGGGGTGACGGACAAACTGGAGCTACTACAACACCACATGGTAGGGGCAACGGGCAGACAGGTGATAGGGCCCATTGTTACGCTTTCCCTGGGCGGTCTGAAGCGGAGACATCAGATGCTGTTATCACAGGTAATCTTTTGGTTTGTGATTGCATGGCTTCTGTATTATTTGATCCTGGCTCCACATTTTCATATGTATCTTCCTCATTTGCTACTGGTCTTAATTTACATTGTGAATTGCTTGACATGCCTATTCGTGTTTCTACTCCGGTGGGTGAGTCTGTGATAGTCGAAAAGGTATATAGGTCTTGTCTGGTGACTTTTATGGGTAGCAATACTCGTGTAGACTTGGTTATCTTAGAAATGGTTGATTTCGATGTAATTCTGGGTATGACTTGGCTTTCTCCAAATTTTGCAATCTTAGATTGTAATGCTAAAACTGTAACGTTGGCCAAGCCTGGGACAGATCCGTTAGTGTGGGAGGGTGACTACACTTCCACTCCAGTTCGTATCATCTCCTTTCTTCGTGCTAAGAGAATGGTTAGTAAAGGGTGTTTAGCTTTCTTGGCACACCTCAGGGATGATACTACCCAAGTACCTTCAATTGAGTCGGTTTCGGTAGTCCGTGAGTTTCTAGATGTGTTCCCTGCAGACCTTCCTGGTATGCCACCGGATAGGGATATTGACTTTTGCATTGATCTGGAGCCGGGTACTCGTCCCATTTCCATACCCCCTTATAGAATGGCTCCAGCAGAGTTAAGGGAGTTAAAAGCCCAACTTCAAGAATTGTTAGGGAAAGGCTTTATTAGACCGAGTGCATCCCCTTGGGGTGCTCCTGTTTTGTTTGTGAAGAAGAAAGATGGGAGTCTTCGGATGTGCATAGATTACCGGCAACTAAATAAAGTAACTGTTAAGAACAGGTATCCTCTTCCTCGCATTGATGACTTGTTCGATCAGTTACAAGGTGCTTGTGTCTTCTCTAAGATTGACTTGAGGTCTGGTTATCATCAATTGAAAATACGGGCAGCAGATGTGCCAAAGACTGCTTTTCGAACCAGGTATGGGCATTATGAATTCTTGGTAATGTCCTTTGGACTAACGAATGCCCCTGCTGCTTTCATGAGCTTGATGAACGGGATTTTTAAGCCATATCTGGATCTCTTTGTGATCGTATTTATTGATGATATACTGATATACTCCAAGAGTAAGAAGGAACATGAGGAGCATTTGAGAATTGTGTTGGAAATGTTGAGGGAGAAAAAGCTTTATGCCAAATTCTCCAAGTGTGAGTTTTGGCTAGATTCAGTGTCCTTCTTGGGGCACGTGGTTTCTAAGGATGGAGTGATGGTGGATCCTTCTAAGATCGAAGTAGTGAAGAATTGGGTAAGACCTACTAATGTGTCAGAAATAAGAAGCTTTGTTGGTTTAGCCAGTTACTACCGTCGATTTGTCAAGGGATTCTCTTCTATTGCTTCCCAATTGACGAACTTGACTAAGCAGAATGTTCCATTTGTATGGTCGGATGAATGTGAGGAAAGCTTTCAGAAACTCAAGACCTTGTTGACTACCGCACCTATCCTTACCTTGCCAGTAGAGGGTAAGAACTTCATTGTGTATTGTGATGCATCCTATTCTGGTTTGGGTGCAGTGCTAATGCAAGAGAAGAACGTAATTGCGTATGCTTCGAGGCAACTAAAGGTGCATGAACGTAATTATCCGACCCACGATTTGGAGTTGGCTGCGGTAGTGTTTGCATTAAAGCAATGGAGACACTATCTATATGGGGTTAAGTGTGAAGTCTATACGGATCATCGTAGCCTACAGTATGTCTTTACTCAGAAAGATTTGAATTTGAGACAGAGGAGATGGATGGAACTACTGAAGGATTATGATGTTACCATCTTGTATCACCCAGGAAAGGCTAATGTTGTGGCAGACGCCTTAAGTAGAAAAGCAGGGAGCATGGGTAGTTTAGCTCACTTACAAGCTTCTAGACGCCCATTGGCTAGAGAGGTTCAGACTCTGGCTAATGACCTTATGAGGTTGGAAGTAAATGAGAAGGGAGGATTTTTGGCCAGTGTGGAGGCGAGATCTTCTTTTCTTGACAAGATCAAGGGAAAACAGTTTAATGATGAGAAATTGATCCGGATCCGAGATAAAGTGTTGCGAGGAGAGGCTAAAGAAGCAAAAATCGATGAGGAAGGTGTTTTGAGAATCAAGGGAAGGGTATGTGTACCCCGTGTTGATGATTTGATCAACACTATTCTGACAGAGGCTCATAGTTCAAGGTATTCTATACATCCTGGTGCAACCAAGATGTATCGTGACCTAAAGCAACACTTTTGGTGGAGTAGAATGAAGCGCGACATTGTTGATTTTGTTGCCAAATGTCCAAATTGTCAACAAGTAAAGTATGAACACCAGAGGCCCGGAGGAACACTTCAGAGAATGCCCATTCCTGAATGGAAATGGGAGAGAATTGCAATGGATTTCGTGGTTGGTCTTCCAAAGACAATGGGTAAGTATGACTCTATTTGGGTGATTGTTGATAGGTTAACTAAGTCTGCTCACTTCATTCCGGTCAAGGTGACGTACAATGCAGAGAAGTTAGCCAAACTTTACATCTCAGAGATTGTTCGGTTGCATGGAGTTCCACTCTCCATCATATCAGATAGAGGTACGCAGTTTACTTCTAAGTTTTGGAGAACATTGCATGCTGAATTAGGTACTAGGTTGGACCTTAGTACTGCATTCCACCCTCAGACCGATGGACAGTCTGAGCGAACGATTCAAGTGTTGGAGGATATGCTTCGTGCATGTGTGATAGAATTTGGTGGCCATTGGGATAGCTTCTTACCCTTAGCGGAGTTTTCATACAATAATAGCTATCACTCAAGTATTGACATGGCTCCATTCGAAGCATTGTATGGGAGGAGATGTAGGTCTCCCATTGGGTGGTTTGATGCATTTGAGGTTAGACCTTGGGGTACTGACCTTTTGAGGGATTCATTAGAGAAGGTGAAATCTATTCAAGAAAAGCTTTTAGCGGCGCAAAGTAGGCAAAAGGAATATGCAGATCGAAAGGTTAGAGACTTGGAGTTTATGGAGGGTGAGCAAGTCTTGCTGAAGGTTTCGCCCATGAAAGGGGTGATGCGGTTTGGTAAAAGAGGTAAACTAAGCCCAAGGTATATTGGACCATTTGAAGTACTTAAGCGAGTAGGGGAGGTGGCTTATGAATTAGCCTTGCCTCCAGGACTGTCAGGAGTGCATCCGGTATTTCATGTGTCTATGTTGAAAAGATACCATGGGGATGGAAACTACATCATTCGTTGGGATTCAGTTCTGCTTGATGAGAATTTGTCTTATGAGGAGGAGCCTGTTGCCATTCTAGATAGAGAAATTCGCAAGTTGAGATCAAGGGAGATTGCATCCATCAAAGTTCAATGGAAGAATCGACCAGTTGAAGAGGCCACTTGGGAGAAGGAGGCTGATATGCAAGAAAGATACCCACACCTGTTTACAGATTCAGGTACTCCCTTTCGCCCTTGTTTTTCTTCTTGTGATCGTTCGAGGACGAACGATGGGTAAATTGGTATCTATTGTAACGACCTGTTTAGTCGTTTTGAGCAGCAGATTTTATTTCTGGAAAAACTGTCTGAGTCGACGGAACCCACGACGGACCGTCATGGGCACGACGGGCCGTCGAGGGGGTCTCGTTCCAAAACACTTAGAATTCTGAAATTTGGGTACTGAAATCGACTCTCTGAACTTCGTGACGACATGGCAGGACGGACCGTCGTGGGCACGACGGACCGTCACAGACTCTTCAAGGAAATTGAGTCTCTGAACTTTGTGACGGAAGCAGCAGGACGGACCGTCGCAGGCACGACGGGCCGTCACAGGCTGCGTAATCCCAGGCTGGGTCGGATTTCTGTTTAGTAATTTAAGGGGCGTTTTGGACTATTCCTGCTTTAATTATAAAGTTAGTGGGTTAATGTTAATAAGTCTAATTACTTGGGGGTTAAAAGAGGTAACCTTGAGTTAATTAGTGGGATATTATTGCCATCTTTATACTTAATTATATGCTAATTAGGGTAAAAGAAAGAGGGTTTGAATAAGAAAAAGAAAAAGAACAGAAAGAGAGGGAGAACGAGTAGAGAGAGAGAGAAACGAAGAGGACAACAAGAATTTGGGGAATTTGCTTGCTTGATCACGAATCTTCGGTGGAGGTAGGTTATGGTTTATGCTATTCGTAGTAAACTCTTAATAGCGAATGATATGTATTGGGTAGTATTGTAAACCCTTCTATATGCTTAATTGTGTGTATGCATGATGTGATTTTGTATATAATTGTGATAAAATAAGCATGATGAAGCTATTGAATCCCAAATCTTGAAAAACCCTAATCTACTTTGTTAATGAGATTGATGATGCCTTGGTATAAAAGAAGGCTTGATGAACTAAAGTAATGGGGTTGATGATGCCTTGGTATAAAAGAAGGATTGATGAATTAATAGAATGAGATTAGTGGAGCGGGTGTCACGAACCGACACGTAGTATTAGGGGGACCGGGTGTCACGAACCGACACGTAGAATTAGGGGAGCGGGTGTCACGAACCGACACGTAGAATTAGGGGGACCGGGTGTCACGAACCGACACGTAGAATTAGGGGACCGGGTGTCACGAACCGACACGTAGAATTAGGGGATCGGGTGTCACGAACCGACACGTAGAATTAGGGGACCGGGTGTCACGAACCGACACGTAGAATTAGGGGATCGGGTGTCACGAACCGACACGTAGAATTAGGGGACCGGGTGTCACGAACCGACACGTAGAATTAGGGGATCGGGTGTCACGAACCGACACGTAGAATTAGGGGGACCGGGTGTCACGAACCGACACGTAGAATTAGGGGATCGGGTGTCACGAACCGACACGTAGAATTAGGGGGACCGGGTGTCACGAACCGACACGTAGAATTAGGGGATCGGGTGTCACGAACCGACACGTAGAATTAGGGGGACCGGGTGTCACGAACCGACACGTAGAATTAGGGGATCGGGTGTCACGAACCGACACGTAGAATTAGGGGGACCGGGTGTCACGAACCGACACGTAGAATTAGGGGATCGGGTGTCACGAACCGACACGTAGAATAAGGGGATCGGGTGTCACGAACCGACACGTAGAATTAGGGGATCGGAGTGTCACGTACCGACACATAGTAGTAGGGGAGCGGAGTGTCACGTACCGACACAAGAGGAATAAAGATAAAGAATCTTGAAAGATGTTAATATACTCAATCTAATGAACCTAATTCCCAAAAGAGTATGGTATTGAGGCTTGAGTCCTCATGTGTGAACTTGGCGGTGTTTATTAATGATTATAGAACTTGTTGTTGCTACACGTTGAGTATTGTAGTTGATTTATGATATTATCTGATATATACTGTTTTCTATTTTGAGTTGGCCGATGATATCTACTCAGTACCCGTGTTTTGTACTGACCCCTACTTGTATTTGTTTTCTTTGTTATTTGTGGAGTGCAGCAAACGTACCGTCGTCTTCAACTCAACCGCAACTCTAGCCAGTCTTCATTACACCGGATTTCAGGGTGAGCTAATGCTTCTAGCTTGGACTGGATCTTCTTCCTCATGTCTTGATGCCTTGAAGTTCCGGCATGGACTAGCTTTTGTTATTTTAGCTTCTTAGAATACTCTTAGTTTAGTAATTTGATCATAGATGTTCTTGTGGTGATGACTTCCAGATTTTGGGGAATAATAGATGTTGAATTTTTAGAAGTTATTGAATTGTCTTTTTATTAATGAGTTTAAGTCTTCCGCATCGTATTTTGTTCATTATGGTTAAAATGTTAAGGTTTAGATTGGTTGGTTCGCTCACATAGGAGGGTAAGTGTGGGTGCCAGTCGCGGCCCGGTTTTGGGTCGTGACAGATATGCAGAGGTACAAGTACAAAATTCAAATTAAAATAATTTTTTTTTAAATTACAATATACATATCAAAGACTTACTCTTTTTAATTAACAGGTTAATGCAGAGTTGAAAGAACTCAAACTCACTGTAAGTTCCAACATATTTTTAAAGAATTAATATAATTACCTTATAATCTATTTATATATAAAAAATTTTATGTACAACGATAAGGTTGACAAGCACATGGCTAATATCAAGAGTTATGTTGATAACTCGACCAAACTGATAACTGAAGAGATTCGATTGTCAAGAGGAGAACAAACACAAGAAGAACAACAAGAGGTATATATATATATGTATACTTTATGTATGAATATTGTTTGATAAATATATAAATTGATGTTTTCATACTAGTTATTTATTTATATAATTATCACTCTTTTTCACTATTAAATGAACTAATATAACAACACATCATACATATATATATATATATGTGAATTATGTATATATTCATCATTTATATATAAATGTTATGTATTAATCATGTATGAAATTTGTATTTCTAAAATTACGTATGATTAATGAAAAAATGATTTATTAAATTGATATATATGTATACTTTATATATGAATATTGTTTGTTAAATATATAAATTGATGTTTTCATACTAGTTGTTTATTTATATTATTATCACTCTTTTTTACTATTAAATGAACTAATATAACAACACATCATACATACATATATATATATATATATATATATATATGTGTGTGTGTGTGTGTGTGTGTGAATTATGTATATATTCATCATTTTATATATAAATGTTATGTAATAATCATGTATGAAATTTGTATTTCTAAAATTACGTATGATTAATGAAAAAAATGATGTATTAAACATATATGCAATTTTTTTTTTTGCAATATATTATTTTATTTCTTACAAATAATTCAGAATACATTAATATATGAAAAAATTACATATTATCTGAAAACTATTTTCAGGACAACGTCAACCAACATGCTGCACAATCTGATCCAACAACTATGCCTACAGTTTCAATCGGACAACACGTCCAAATGTCAAACACAACTGGTACGATATATTCATTTTTATCACATAAATGTAAATTTAAGAAATTATTTTTATTTAACTATTTATTATTTTTTATGTATATGAAGCTCAAAAGTCAACTGATGATTGTTTCAATGTTGACGCACCTACAACGTCAAAATCAAAACAACCAACATTGGACGATTATCCTGATTTTACCATGACACAAATAATTGCACTTGATACAATTCTTAATGCTACCACGAATCCAAATGTGCAAACAAGACATAAGAATCTAGGAAAATACGATTCTTCTCCTTATATCAGAATGTCGGAAGGGGAAAGCAGTTCAAATAGAGTACCTACATTCTTTGAAATCAAACATCCATTCCAAAATCACAATGGATTTGATGTTCCAGTTGAACTGATTGAGGAGAATTTTTAAAGATGTGTCAAGCAGGCGTGGCGGGTACTTTGTAAGATGAACAAAATTATTTTATTTAATTTCACAATTCCAAAATTAATATAACACTTATTTAAATATATACATGAAAGCAGCATATTCCAAGGTTAAAAATACATTTCATCCTCAAATGGACTTTGGCGTTGTCAAAATCGGAGAAAAGAATTTTTTTCACATAAAGAGTCAACCGGGCAGACCTTGGGAGGACGGGGTAAGACATTTTTTGAATTAATTATCATGGTGTTGAGTTGCAGTGATATACATATGAATATTTTTTGTATGAATTATGTGTGAACTGTGAACGAAACATATGGATATTTTTTTTTTGAAACAGCATATTAATACAATAAAGTATTATCTCCGAAAAAAGGCAGAATACTCTCAGACAGTCACTTCTTACAGTACAGTTGATTGTTGGTTTATGGCGTGGATTGATAACATTGAGAAACAGTGGAGACAGTCAGAATGTGACATGAGATGCATTTCACAAGACCATGATGTTGGACAATTCATTAGAGGATATAAGTTGCTTGCTAACATTCCGTGGGATAGGGTTGACGAAGTAATCATCCCAGTCAACATCAACGAAAAATTCCATTGGTTCCTTGTTGTATTCTGGATCAAACGTAGATGTCTATATGTCTATGATTCGATGATGGGAGGATCTGTTCATTCAAGAAAAGTTAAAGAAGCTGTTGATAAACTTGCAACCATGATTCCTTTATTTCTGACGAGCACAGGGTTTTATGGCAAAAGGCTTGATTTGTAAGCGAATAATCTCCCTGATTATCAACAAAAGTCTCACTCTGAACCTCTCAGTATCAAGAATGTTACACATATTCCTCAACAAGAAGAAAGTTCAAAGTATGTATACTTCTTACATTATTTTTTATTCATCTTAAATTAAATTTGCTTTATAGTCATTACAAATTTTTTTATTATTTCAATTTTTTACAGTGATTGTGGTCTATACACATCTCTCTTTGCCGAATACATGAGCAATGGTGTTTTTGATATATCACATATTGATATTTATTCAAAATATCATCGTCAAAGATATGGTACATTACTTTGGCATTATGCAAAATCAAAGAACGATGAAGGCGCAATAAGTGAAAGTGAAGTTACAGGAACAGTTGCTAGCAAGAAGGGTGGACCTCGAACTCATAAAGAACAAGTTATGGACACCACCAATTATCCTACTCCAAAATTCCGTAACAGGAAGTAGAAATCTTCATAGCACAATGTACATTTTTTTGAATGACTTGTTTTTTTTTTAACTTATGAACAATTTATGTAATTGCCCAGGTTTTTATTATGAATATTGATGGTTTTATATAAATTATTAATGATTATTACTAATTAAAAAATTGTCTCACTTTAAAATATAGGAACACTGTATGAATCATGTATGAACATTATATGAATTATGAATGTCATATTATAATTTGATATATAGAACATAGACAAATGTTATATATATATATATATATATATATATATACTTTTTTTTAAAAAAATAATTTATATAAATGACAGTCTGCTTCAATATATTTTTTATAAATGTTAAATGTGTATGATATTTGTATAAATTGCACTTTTCAATATGTAATGTTAAATTCTTATATGCATAATGTATGAAAAATATATGAAATAGTACTGACATATGATTCAACATGACAATATGAATAAATATATAATTATACCTTAATAAATGTGTATGACTCTTGCATAAATTTGTTTTGTATGAATACTATATGAATACTGTATACTTTCAAATACAAACACAAACAGATGTTACTTATATTACTGGTATGAATACTTTATGAAAAATGTATGAATTATATCATATAAATTCTTATACGCATAATGTATGAAAATTATATGAAACTAGTACTGACATATGATTCAACATGACAATATGATTAAATATATAATTATACCTTAATAAATGTGTATGACTTTTGCATAAATTTGTTTTGTATGAATACTATATGAATACTGTATATTTTCAAATACAAACAGAAACAAATGTTACCTATATTACTGGTATGAATACTGTATGAAAAATGTATAAATTATAACATATTATAATTTGATATGTAGAACATAAACATACATTATTTTTATATGCAAGTATTGCTTGTATAAATGTATAAATTTTGTATGTAGTCCTCATTCATTGTGCAATAACTGTATGCATACTATATGATTATATGACGTATTAATGTTAACGAATGTTAATATATGAACAGTTGTATATACAATATATGACATTTGTATGAAAAGTAATATGATTCAATAAAAAAACATGTTATAACAATGTAAACACTCAAAAACACAGATGTAACAGTACGAATTCATTGTTTTTGTACAGGATAATTTGAGCATGTCTTCCTATTGTGTCCAACTTGATGGCATCTATTGCATGTGATTTTTGTCCTCTTGAATTTCACATCTGCGAACCCCTTCCAGCGTTCAAATTTGAGTCTTTCCGCTGATCTTTTTGGACCAGGCGGCATCATTTTAGGCTCTGAAATATAACTAGGTATATCCCATGTACTCTCGCACGGGATAGACTCGACAGGAATGGCATAAGCATCTCTGAAATTCTTGAGGCTATAAAAAGCAGAACAGAAATCTGCTTCATGTAACTTCCTGTACCGGAGAACAGCAATTGCATGACCACACGGTATCTCATAATGTTGAAATCTTCCGCAACTACACATCCTTTTGTCAAATTTACTATGTATTTCTTTGCTCCTTCAGCTACAGCATGCAGATCAACAGTTGAAGGTATCACCTATGTAAAAAAAAAAATTTATACATGCCACTAAATATTAAGAAGTAAAAATACAATACAGTGAAACACATACCCTCATATTGCACGACAACGCAATACTTTTCTGTAGATAAATATCATATTTTTTTGTCAGATCAGATGTTGTCTTATCAGCCTCCTCATTATGCTTGTGAATCCACCTCTGAATTGTTACCCTCATAAACTCAAGAAGTGAAATCAACGGTAACCTCCGTGCTAACCTGTTAACATTATTCAATGACTCCCCGATGTTTGAAGTCATGGTCCATGTGCGCTTACAATTCGAGTAAGCTCTTGATCATTTGCTATAACCAATATCAAACAAGTATGGTCGTATGCGCGTATCTATCTGATCTATTCTTCCCATAATTGTCTCAAACTGTTGTTTCGTATAAGCTTTTGCCAATGAAAAGAACAAAATCTTCAAATCTTCAGTATTTCTATTGAAATTCTTCAACACATTGACTGACAAATGCCATATGCATGCATAATGTTCTGATTCAGGATATACATTTGCAGTCCCTTTCGATATGCTTTCATTTCGGTCTGACATAAAACACATATTTTGTCTAACTCCATATGCTTCTTTAAACTGCTCAAAGAACCATGTCCATGAAGCATCATTTTCAGAATCTACTATCGCATACGCCAACGGAAGTATATGACCTGCTCATTAATTTAAAAAAAAATATCACACAAATCAGAAATATCATTCATATATTTTTTCATTATATTATATAATTAGAAAATTAAATAGGCTAATAATTTACCTCCCGGATCCAATGTGCTGGCAGTTACCATTGTACCACCATATGAACATTTTAATGTCGCACCATCAACAACTACAATTGGCCTACAATATTTCCAACCTCTAATACAAGCTTCTAACGCAACAAATGCGTATAAAAATGTATCACCTTCATTCCTTTTTATTTTCAAAACAGATCCTGGATATGTTTGCTCCAAAATGTAAAAATAATCTGGAAATAACAGTCCAATTCATACATAAAATATACATATTATATACACAAAGAATACACGAAAACATAACAGTACAACTCAATGAGCAATATTTAAATTTATTCTTATTTTCGAAATTACCAGGTAATCTTGCATAAGACTCTGTTGGATCTCCTCGCACCAACTTTACTGCTTTTTCTTTAGCATCCATGCTTGTATGTGTGTAACAACCTGTTTAGTCGGTTCGAACAGTAGAATTATTTTTGATAAAAACTGACTGGGTCGACGAACCACGTGACGGACCGTCATGGTCATGACGGACCGTGATGGACTCCGTCGTCCCATACTTGTGTAATTTCTTCTGCTACTCTCCTCATTACCCTCGACGATAAGTAGGACGAACCGTCATAGGCACGACGGTCCGTCGAGGGCCTTCGTTCCAAAACACTTCAACTCTGGGAATCGGGGTATGGGAGTATTTCTCTGAACTTCATGACGGACCTGCAGGACGGACCGTCATGGATACGACGGACCGTCACAGGGCCTTCGTTCTTAAACACTTCAACTCTTGGAATCTGGGTACTGGGATCGACTCTCTGAACTTCACGACGTACCTGCAGCACGGACCGTCGTAGATACGACGGACCGTCACAAGCTGCGTAACCCCGACTCGGTCAGACTTCCGCTAAATTTTTAAAGGGGTGTTTTGGACTATTCATTATTATTATTATGAAATTAGTGGGAATAATAAGTGTTGAACTTTAGAAGTTATTTAATTGATTACGTTAATAAGTTTTGGATCTTTCGCATTATTTTTACTATTCATAATTGATATACTGGTAAATGTTGGGGTTTAGATTTGTTGGTTCGCTCACCTAGTAGGATAAGTGTGGGTGCCACTCGCGGCTCGTTTTGGGTCGTGACAAACTTGGTATCAGAGCGTTAGGTTCGTTGGTCTCATCACACAAGAACGAGTCTAGTAGAGTTTTGAGGAACGGTAGAGGGACGCCCTTACATTTCTTTGAGAGGCTATAGGACTTTAGGAAAACTCCATTCTTTCTTTCTTTCGTGCTATTAC
>NC_028646.1:4370153-4384286 GCF_001406875.1 Solanum pennellii
CGTCTAGAAACCTGTAAGTGGGCTAAACTTCCCATGCTCCCTGCTTTTCTACTTAAAGCATCTGCCACAACATAAGTTTTCCTTGGGTTATACAATATAGTAATATCATAGTCCTTCAATAGTTCCATCCACCTCCTCTGCCTCAAATTCAAATCTTTCTGAGTAAAGACGTACTGTAAACTACGATGATCTGTATAAACTTCACACTTGACCCCGTATAGATAATGTCTCCATTGCTTTAATGCAAATACTACTGCAGCCAACTCCAAATCATGGGTCGGATAGTTACGTTCATGCACTTTTAATTGCCTCGAAGCATAAGCAATTACATTTCTCTCCTGCATAAGCACTGCACCCAAACCAGAATAAGATGCATCACAATAGACAATGAAATTCTTACCTTCCACTAGCAAGGTAAGAATTGGTGCAGTAGTCAACAAGGTCTTGAGTTTCTGAAAACTTTCTTCACATTCATCCGACCATACAAAAGGAACATTCTGCTTAGTCAAATTTGTTAGCTGCGAAGCAATAGAAGAAAATCCCTTGACAAATCGACGGTAGTACCTAGCTAAACCAACAAAGCTTCTTACCTCTGTAACATTAGTAGGTCTTACCCAACTCTTTACTACTTCAATCTTAGAAGGATCCACCATCACTCCATCCTTAGAAACCACGTGCCCCAAGAAGGACACTGAATCTAGCCAAAACTCACACTTGGAGAATTTGGCATAAAGCCTTTTGTCCCTCAACAACTCCAATACAATTCTCAAATGCTCCTCATGTTCTTTCCTGCTCTTTGAGTATATTATCATCAATGAATACAATAACAAAGAGATCCAGATATGGCTTAAAAATCACATTCATTAGACTCATGAAAGCAGCAGGGGCATTCGTAAGCCCAAAAGACATTACTAAGAATTCGTAATGCCCATACCTGGTTCGAAAAGCAGTCTTTGGCACATCTGCTGCCCGTATTTTCAATTGATGATAACCGGATCTCAGATCAATTTTAGAGAAGACACAAGCACCTTGTAACTGATCGAACAAATCATCAATTCGAGGAATGGGATACTTGTTCTTAATAGTTACCTTATTCAGCTGCCTGTAGTCTATGCAATCCGAAGGCTTCCATCCTTCTTTTTCACAAATAAAACAGGAGCACCCCAAGGGGATGCACTTGGTCTGATAAAACCTTTACCTAACAACTCCTGAAGTTGGGCCTTTAACTCCCTTAACTCAGCTGGAGCCATTCTATAAGGGGGAATGGAAATGGGGCGAGTACCCGGCTCCAGATCAATACAAAAGTCAATATCCCTATCCGGTAGCATACCAGTAAGGTCTGCAGGAAACACATCCAGAAACTCACAGACTATCGAAACAGACTCAATCGAAGGTACTTTGGAAGTATCATCCCTGAGATGTGCCAAGAAGGCTAAACAACCTTTACTAACCATCCTCTTAGCGCGAAGAAAAGAGATAATACGGACTGGGGTGGAAATGTAGTCACCCTCCCACACTAGCGGATCTGTCCCAGGCTTGGCCAATGTCACAGTTTTAGCATTACAATCTAAGATTGCAAAATTTGGGGAAAGCCAAGTCATACCCAGAATTACATCAAAATCAACCATTTCTAGGATAATCAAATCTACATAGGTATTGCTCCCTACAAAAGTCACAAGGCAAGACCTATACACCTTCTCAACTATCACAGACTCACCCACAGGAGTAGAGACACTAATAGGCATGTCAAGCAAATCGCAATGTAAATCAAGACCAGTAGCAAATGAGGAAGATAAATATGAAAATGTGGATCCAGGATCAAATAATACAGAAGCCATGCAATCACAGACCAAAAGATTACCTGTGATAACAGCATCAGATGTCTCTGCTTCAGACCTCCCGGGGAAAGCATAACAATGGGCCCTATCACCTGTCTGTCCATTGCCCCTATCATGTTGCGCCGCAGCAGTTCCAGCTTGCCCGCCACCCCGACTGATTGGGTGACCACCATTACCTTGGCCACCACGTCCTCCAGAATGGCGGCCTCTCCCATGACCACCTCTACCTCTAACTATTGGGGGTCTGTAACTCTGTTTTGGACAATACTTCCTAATATGTCCAGTCTCCCCACATCCATAACAATTCCTGGAGTCAAGCATAGGTCTTTGTGAAAGTGACGAAGTCTGGGGATAACCTCCAAACTCAGAAAAAGGCTGACTGGGCTGCGATGGACCCCCAGCTAAAGCCTGCAGGGAAGACTGAATAGGGCGGTTTTGGTAACCTCCTGAACTCTGCCCTCTGGAGTAAGAACCGCTAAACTCACCTCCCTTACGGAACTTCTTAGATGTCGACGCCATGGTGAAGTCGTCTGGCTTCACCCCCTCCACTTCTATCACAAAATCAACCACTTCCTGAAAGGATTTGGCTGCAGCAGCTACCTGTAAGGCTGGGATCCGCAAATCTGACCTCAATCCCTTCACAAAACGGCGAATCCGCTCTTGTGGACTGAAACAAAGCTGAGTGGCATACCTAGATAGTGCACGAAATTTAGCCTCATAAGCAGCAACAGACATCCTTCCTTGCTCTAGGCTCAGGAATTCATCTCTCCTCCTATCCCTCAAAGTCCGGGGTATATACTTCTCCATAAATAAGCTAGAGAATGATGCCCAAGTCATAGGTGGTGCCTGTGCTGGTTGACACTCAACATACGACCGCCACCACCTTTTGGCATCCCCCTGAAACTGATAGGTCACAAACTCCACACCGAATCGTTCTACTATGTCCATCTTATGTAGCAGCTCATGACAATCAACCAGAAAATCATAGGCATCTTCAGATTCAGCACCCTTGAATACTGGAGGTTTTAACTTTAAGAATTTAGTGAAAAGTTCATGCTGATCACTTGTCATTATGGACCCTGTAGTCAATCGAGGAAACGTGCCTACTTCCAATGAGGCATCCATGCGGGGAGCCACAGCGGCTGCATGTTGTACCCCCTGAACCTGAGGTGCTGGTGCAGAAAACACTGGAGGTGTCTGGCCCTGATCAGATAACCCGCTAAGATAGGTAAGAACCTGGTTAATCATCTCTGGGGTAGGCTGGGGTGGTAATTCCTCATCTTGAACCTGCTCATTTTCCCCTTCTTCACCCTCTCTCACTACCTCATCAGTCGGTGGAGGAGTCACTGCCCTATTACTAGCTGGACCAGATGTTTGTCCTCTACCTCTAGAGGGCGTCCTCCTGCGACCTCTACCACGGCCTCTTGTCACTGCTCCTCCTCGAGCTACGGTCCCAATGGTTGGCTCAGACGCACCCTGTCCTGCCGGTGCTGGTGTTGACACAGTTGTTGCTCTAGTTCTAACCATCTGCGAGATAGAGTGAGGATGTCAGATACCAATTTGTATCACCTAGATACCAATTGGACCCAAGTAATAGCACGAAAGAAAGAAAGAATGGAGTTTTCCTAAAGTCCTATAGCCTCTCAAAGAAAAGTAAGGGCGTCCCCCTACCGTTCCTCAAGACTCTACTAGACTCGTTCTTGTGTGATGAGACCAACGAACCTAAAGCTCTGATACCAAGTTTGTCACGACCCAAAACGAGCCGCGAGTGGCACCCACACTTATCCTACTAGGTGAGCGAACCAACAATCTAAACCCCAACGTTTACCAGTATATAAATTTTGAATAGTAAATAAAATGCGGAAGATCCAAAACTCATTAACGAAATCAATTAAATAAACTTCTAAAGTATAATACTTATCATCCCCAAAATCTGGAAGTCATCACATCAAGAACATCTATCCTCAAATTACTAAGTCTAAGAGTATTTAAGAACTAAAATAAGTAGAAAGATGGTCCATGTCCGAACTTCAAAGACATCAAGACGTGAAGAAGAGAATCCAGTCCGAGCTAGGAATAATAGCTCACCCTGAAATCTGATGTGCTGAAGACTGGCTAGAGTTGCGGACGAGTCGAAGTCACTGGTGCACTTGCTGCACTCCACAAAACAACAAGAAGAACATAAAAGTAGGGGTCAGTACAAGGAACAAGTACTGAGTAGGTATCATCGGCCAACTCAAAATAGAAAGCAATATATATGGAATAATAATATAAAATCAACCACAATACTTAACAGGTGACAATCAACAAGTACAAGAACCATTGGCAACAACACCAAGCACACCTATGAGGACTCAAGCCTCCACACCATACTCATTTGGGAAATAGGTTCTTCGAAATTGAGTATATTAACATAATTCAAGATTTCTTCTCTTTATTCTTATCGTGTCGGAACGTGACACTCCGATCCCCTAATGCTACGTGTCGGAACGTGACACTCCGATCCATTATTCCTACCGTGTCGGAACGTGACACTCCGATCCCCTAATGCTACGTGTCGGAACGTGACACTCCGATCCATTATTCCTACCGTGTCGGAACGTGACACTCCGATCCCTTAATGCTACGTGTCGGAACGTGACACTCCGATCCATTATTCCTACGTGTCGGAACGTGACACTCCGATCCATTATTCCTACGTGTCGGAACGTGACACTCCGATCCATTATTCCTACGTGTCGGAACGTGACACTCCGATCCATTATTCCTACGTGTCGGAACGTGACACTCCGATCCATTATTCCTACGTGTCGGAACGTGACACTCCGATCCATTATTCCTACGTGTCGGAACGTGACACTCCGATCCATTATTCCTACGTGTCGGAACGTGACACTCCGATCCATTATTCCTACGTGTCGGAACGTGACACTCCGATCCATTATTCCTACGTGTCGGAACGTGACACTCCGATCCATTATTCCTACGTGTCGGAACGTGACACTCCGATCCATTATTCCTACGTGTCGGAACGTGACACTCCGATCCATTATTCCTACGTGTCGGAACGTGACACTCCGATCCATTATTCCTACGTGTCGGAACGTGACACTCCGATCCATTATTCCTACGTGTCGGAACGTGACACTCCGATCCATCTATCTCATTATTTCAGTTCATCAAGCTTTCTTTATGTCAAGCATCATCTTAATAGAGAGGATTTAAGATTAAAGATTCAACAATCTCATCATTCTAACCACCACAATTATACGATCACAACATACAAACACACAATCAAGTATATAGAAGACTTTACAATACCACCCAATACATATCAATCGCGATTTAGAGTTTATCTATCACATAGACACAAACCATAACCTACCTCCACCGAAGAATCGTGATCAAGCAAGCTATCTCTCCAATGCCTTTTGCTTTCCTCTTCGTTCTTTCTTTCTCGCTCGTTCTCCCTCTCTGCTTCTTTTTATTTTTCTTCTCCAGATTCTTTTTCTTTTACCCTAATTATCATATAATTCATTATGATAAAAGTAACCCATTATTTGTTTTAAAGTTATCTCCTTTAACCCCAAGTAAATAAATTATTAAACTTGCCCCACTAATTTCATAAAGTTTGTCATGAATAGTCCAAAACACCCCTTTAAAACTTTTAGCAGAAATCCGACCCAGTTAGGTTTACGCAACTTGTGACGGCCCGTCGTATCTGCGACGGTCCGTCCTGCAGGTCCGTCACAAAGTTCAGAGAGTCAAATTCAGTAAAGGTTTTGTGACGGTCCATCGTATCTATGACGGTCCGTCCTGCAGTTCCGTCGTGAAGTTCAGAGAGTCGATCTCAGTACCCAGATTTTCAGAGTTGAAGTGTTTTGGAACGAAGATCCTCGACGGTCTGTCGTGACCATGACGGTCCGTCGCGTGATCCGTCGACCCAGTCAGTTATTTTCAAAATAATTTTACTGCTCGAACCTACTAAACAGGTTGTTACACTTCAGGTGGTACAACTGTTCCTTTGGAAAAGCAATGTGTTCGTTATATCGATAACTTTAGCTCTGGTCATAGAGGGGCTGCATCCACAGAGTATATCCCGAATACTATGCTTAGATGCTTTTCACACACTTGTTTTTACATACATTTGATGTTCAAAATGAAAATGTAAATGCGGATACTTTCTGAAGGCCGGTTATTCTGTAGTCTTTCTCTACCGAAGGTTTGTTCTTCAAGTGCCAAGTTAATTTATTCGATTATTGTGATTTTGATTTTAGACTAGTAACACCATGAAATATGCAGAGGGTCATGCCAACCATTTTGTAGTACTCTGCCTGATGATCCGCTGCTAGACTGCTTTAGTGTTGCTGATGATTCAAGTATTGAAGGTCTATAATTCTTATATTTTTACACTCAATATTGATGCATGTACTACGTTTCTATTAACCAAGTCATTCTAGACGACCTTAGTAAGTGCTACTTGTACACTCTATTAGTTATGGTAATTTCTAATGATGTTCCATCTTAACATCTACATTTCTACGATACTGATCTTGTGAAGATCTTAAACTTTAAACGCCTATGTTACACATATCCTTCAATTAACACCAATGACGTGTATTCACCAAAATGACACCAATGTCAGTTTCACCAATACCACCAAGACCTTTGAACTTCAAATCCCTCAGTAGTTTCGTTGATTATCACCATATTATCTACAAATAGCATGTACCGAGATTATCTATTATTAATAGCTCAGTCATACGTAGGGTAAGCAAGAATGTGATCAATTCGAAATCCCAGTGTAAATCAACCGAAATGGGAATGGGTAAGCACATATTGTCAAAGCTTGACCTTGGGTTTTTTTCAAGCCGCATTTTTAGTTTCTATCTTAGTTTTATACTCTTTAAAGGCTTATCCATCTTCAGATATTTGGTAACTTTACATATTACTAACTTGGGAAAGATCTTTGTTGTTCTGAGTATTTTGTATCACAATAGATTTGTTGAGCATTTTTCTGTTGCACTATTTTTTAGTGGATGCATTGCATGCTGAAACAGTGAAGAGAGCCATTACTGAAAGTCGCACTGTATGATTATTACTGATTTTTAATTTTCGTCTTATTTTTGTGTGTTCTTACAGTTATCCTTATTAGTCTTTAACACGAAGAATTTACTATTTGCAGGCAGTTGCTGACGGCATCCTGTTGAAACTTTCATTTACAACAATTTTCGAGTATTTGCAGGTTTAAGTTAAATAGATCAGTGAAATCTGTTTTACTGTTAAATCAATGTCGTATGAGCATTTTAGTACGCTTTGTGGAGGATGGTAGCACTTCCATTAATGTTATTTTGGTCACTGGCAGATTCTACAGCTAATTTCCGGTCTTTGAGGGACTTCGGGCCTAGTGCTATTTTTTTTCTGGCAGCTGCAGTTTCTGATTTTTATGTTCCGTGGGAAAGCATGGTAATTGTTTATGTTCTTCAATTTATCTCTCTTTTTTTCTTATTGCTTCGTGAATTATACTTTTCCTTCTTTTCTGTCTTCGAGTGCCCTCGGTCATTATGTTGCAACTGATAGTTATATAACATGTCATCTTAATCAACTTACAAAAGAGAGTTGTAACTACCATTTCCTCTAAATCTGGTCGATTTGTTTTATGTTACCTCTTCTTCACAGGCTTTACATAAAATCCAGTCGGCATCTGGTCCTCTTGATATACGACTCGCCCAAGTACCAAAGATGTTTTTCGTGCTTAGGAATGAATGGGTGCCAATGGCCTTCCACATATCGTTTAAGGTTGGTGAATCATCTTGTATTGTTTGGTAAAGCTACGAAACTTATACTTTGTCTTCGAGAAAAAAGTTCTCTACTTGTAAAGAAGTGGTGACTTGAATTTCTATGTCAAAGCTTCATTTGCTAGGAAGTATAAACAACAAACGTACCCAGTATAATCTCACTAGTGAGGTCGGGGGTATAGTTTCGTTATTGATTTCCAATATCTATTATTTGACAGCTAGAAACAGACACAGATATCCTTTTGGCAAAGGCTACTATGGCCCTCAAAAAATACAAGATGCATATGGTGATAGCTAACGGAGTATCAACCCGTAAAGAGGAAGTAATAGTTGTCACTGAGCAGGAAAAAGTCACAGTTCGTAGGGACAGCACTCGGGCAGGGGCTGAAGTCGAGTCTCCGTTGGTTGAGCTTGTTGTTGATAGACACTGAACATATATCAAGAAGTTTGATGCATAACAAATATGGGCGGATCACTGAAATATGGAGGTACAACCTTACATTTCAGTAAGCAAAAGTAGTAAAAACTGAGAGTGTTTCTTCAGCTTGTTTCATTATTTAGTGGCAATTTGTGTTTGTTTTTCCCTTTTTAGTTGAATGTCTACCCAATGCTTTATTTCTGTCTGATTTGACATTAGAAGTATATGTTAGCAGCTTAAACCTGAATTCCTTAAGAAAATTATTCTCGTTAAATATCTGAGATAATGAAATATATCCGTTGAGGGATAGAACAATTTTTAAAAATTAAATCCAAAATCAAAATCAAGTAAAAATTGAGTTAATTTGATATTTGAATTGATTTGTAATCAAATTGTTGCACTCTCTCCGTTCCATTTTGTCTGATACTTTTTATTTTTAATTTATCCCTAAAGAATATTATCATTTTATTATTAAAAATTACTTTAGCTCTACAATTCTCCATATACCATTAATCAAACTCTATGTAGAAAATTTTGTATACAACAAAGTTATATTATAGTTAACCGTTTTTCAATATTGTTGACATGAGTATCCAAAATCATAATGTTTGTTTTAGTTTAACTTATTTTTAAGTGTAAATTAGGTATATAGCATTTTATGTAGTCATATTCTCAAGTTATGGCATAAGAGTTTGATTTTCATTGTATAACATTTAATATATCAAGTTATAGCATTTTTTAAAAAGAAAATAACGTTAATTTTAAATTATTAAAAATAGATATTAAAAAAACGGATAAATTAATATTAGATAGTGTGATGCGTGAAATTAGTTATTATTAATTACTGATAACTAATGTGCACATTCTAAGGGATTTGAAATTTTTTTAATATTAGATAGATACGATAATTGTCTCAATTAGTTTTAAATGATAATAAGTTATGATTTTAATCCTTAAAAAACTCTAATCTGTTATTTTCTTTCCTTAAACGTGCATTGCTTGTTTTTTTCCAGAAATTGAGGATTATTTTGATATTTGAATATTGTTATATTTTTTTAAAAAAAAATCTTAAAATTTGACGTTGAAAACGAATAGATTTGATTTGATTTGATGGAGAACATTGTGTCAATATTAATTAAAAATGGTGGCAAGTGAAATTCATCAGGTTAGTTTTTAATTATGATTTATTATGTTTTAAGTATAAATTATTGGTTGTAATTATATATATATATATATATATATATATATATATATATGTTTTGTCATGTATGGAATGTGTCGTTTTTTTTTTTTGCCCGGTTGACTCATTATGTGAAAAAAAAAATTTCTCCGATTTTGACAGCGCCAAAGTCCATTTGAGGATGAAATATATTTTTAACCTTGGAATATGCTGCTTTCCTGTATTTATTTAAATAAGTATTATATTAATTTTTAAATTGTGAAATTAAATAAAATAATTTTGTTCATCTTAGCTTATACCTGCCACGCCTGCTTGACACATCTTTAAAAATCCATTTATGGAACTCCTCAATCAGGTCATCTGGAACATCAAACCCATTGTGATTTTGTAATGGATGTTTGATTTGAAAGAATATAGGTACTCTATTTGAACTGCTTTCCCCTTCCGACATTCTGATATAAGGAGAAGAATCGTATTTTCGTAGATTCTTATGTCTTGTTTGCACATTTGGAGTCGTGGTAGCATTAAGAATTGGATCAAGTGCGATTATTTGTGTCATAGTAAAATCAAAATAATCGTCCAATGTTCGTGGTTTTGATGTTGACGTTGTAGGTGCGTCAACGTTGAAACAACCATCAGTTGACTTTTGAGCTTCATGTACATAAAAAATAATAAATAGTTATATAAAAATAATTTCTTAAATTTACATATATGTGATGAAAATGAATATATCGTACCAGCTGTGTTTGACATTGGGACGTGTTGTCCAATTGAAACTGTAGGCATAGCTGTTGGATCAGATTGTGCAGCATGTTGATTGGCGTTGTCCTGAAAATAATTTTCAGAGAATATGAAATTTTTGCAGATATTAATGTATTCTGAATTATTTGTAAGAAATAAATTAATAGATTGCAAATAAAAAAAAACTTGCATATATGTTTAATACATCATTTTTTCATTAATCATACGTAATTTCAAAATACAAATTTCATACATGATTAATACAAAGCATTTATATATAAATGATGAATATATACACATTTCATACATATTAGATACAATATATATACATAATTCACATATATATATGTATGATGTGTTGTTATATTTGTTCATTTAATAGTGAAAAAGAGTGATAATAATATAAATAAACAACTAGTATTAAAATATCAATTTATATAGTTATCAAACAATATTAATACACAAAATATACATATATATATACCTCTGGTTGTTCTTCTGGCATTTGTTCTCCTCTTGACAATCGAATCTCTTTAATTATCAGTTTAGTCGAGTTATCAACATAACTCTTGATATCAACCATGTGCTTGTCAACCTTATCGTTGTACAAAAAAAAATTTATAAATAAAATAAATTATAAGGTAATTATATTAATTCTTCAAAAATATGTTGGAACTTACAGTGAGTTTGAGTTCTTTCAACTCTGCCTTAACTTGTTAATTAAAAAAATAAGTATTTGATATGTATATTGTAATTTTTAAAATTTTATTTTAATTTGAAATTTGTACTTGTAGCTCTTCTTTCAATTCTTCAACTTTATGTTCACTATCAACAGCACGATTTTCCGATTATCTGTGATTTTCTAAATCATGGTGGCTGCTGGACTGATTTAAAATGGTTTCGTCCATGAGATTTAACTCTTCTTCAGAAAAAACCATATTTCTGAATTTATGTTGCAGCAAATAAAAAAATTAGAATGTATATTGATTTATAATGAATCTAATAACATTCTATGAAAAATACCTGATTGCCATGTGTTCTGAAAATTGTTTTCTTCAAATCGTCAAAAAAAATGACGTCATTAGGTGTCTTCCAGTTCAGGATTCTCGATGTGCGATTTGAAACACGTATAGCAATTGTGTTGTCAAATGGATGACAACACTCATAAAACCATATCTACAATGCTATGTGGAACTGGCTAAATTTAAATGACGATAGATTATTTTTAAATTTTTGACTGCATGTTTTGAGTGTCAAATTAAAACACTTATTTGCCCAAGGAAATGTGGCATACTGTCCAGACTCGATCAAATCAAAATACAATTTTGGAATTGTTGTTTTTGAAGGGTCCGATGCAGTCAGAAAAGAAGAAATAAAGTACAAGATCCCGATTTTTAAACGGTCATCTTCTTCCCAAAAATTTTCCAATTTAAACTTGTGATAAAAATCTGACTTGGATACTTTATTAAAATCCCCAAAATTTTCAGCAATGAGTCTGTTGAAACATATGGGTCAGATACAAAATCAGAAACAGGTCCACATTTCAGACCGGTTATAGCAATAAACTCTTTTAACCCAAAATGTAACTCTTTACCATTTACATTTATGACAAACATGTCATCCCTAACATTTTCATTCCCAAGTAGAAATATGTGTCTCAATAATTGACATTGGATTTTAATGTTATGCAAATTATGCGGATCTGTTGACCTTTCTAGGTCAACATAAGTTTCAACAATTCCTAGAAGAAACACCTTTTGGATTTTCTTATAATTTGCATAACATTAAAATCAATGTCAATTGTTGAGACACATATTTCTACTTAGGAATGAAAATGTTAGGGATGACATGTTTGTCATAAATGTAAATGGTAAAGAGTTACATTTTGGCTTAAAAGATATTGTTGCTATAATCGGTCTGAAATGTGGACCTGTTTCTGATTTTGTATCTGACCCATATGTTTCAAACAGACTCATTGCTGAAAAATTTTGAGGATTTTAATAATGTATCCAAGTCAGATTTTTATCACAAGTTTATTTCAGAAAATTTTTGGGAAGAAGATGACCGTTTAAAAATCGGGATCTTGTACTTTATTTCTTCTTTTCTGACTGCATCGGACCCTTCAAAAAAAACAATTCCAAAATTGTATTTTGATTTGATCGAGTCTGGACAGTATGCCACATTTCCTTGAGCAAATGAGTGTTTTAATTTAACACTCAAAGCATGCAGTCAAAAATTTAAAAATAATCCATCGTCATTCAAATTTAGCCAGTTCCACATAGCATTGCAGATATGGTTTTATGAGTGTTGTCATCCATTTGACAACACAATTGCTATACGTGTTTCAAATCGCACACCGAGAATCCTGAACTGGAAGACACCGAATGACGTCATTTTTTTTTGACGATTTGAAGAAAACAATTTTCAGAACACATGGCACTCAGGTATTTTTCATAGAATGTTATTAGATTCATTATAAATCAATATACATTCTAATTTTTTTATTTGCTGCAACATAAATTCAGAAATATGGTTTTTTCTGAAGAAGATTTAAATCTCATGGACGAAACCATTTTAAATCAGTCCAGTAGTCACCATGATTCAAAAAATCACAGATCATCGGAAAATCGTGGCGTTGATAGTGAACATAAAGTTGAAGAATTGAAAGCTGATATTGCAAAGGTACAAGTACAAATTTCAAATTAAAATAAAATTTTAAAAATTAAAATATACATATCAAATACTTATTTTTTTAATTAACAGGTTAAGGCAGAGTTGAAAAAACTCAAACTCACTGTAAGTTCCAACATATTTTTAAAGAATTAATATAATTACCTTATAATTTATTTTATTTTTAAATTTTTTTTTGTACAACGATAAGGTTGACAAGCACATGGCTAATATCAAGAGTTATGTTGATAACTCGACCAAACTGATAATTAAAGAGATTCGATTGTCAAGAGAAGAACATATACCAGAAGATCAACCAGAGGTATATATATATGTATATTTTGTGTATGAATATTGTTTGATAACTATATAAATTGATGTTTTTATACTAGTTGTTTATTTATATTATTATCACTCTTTTTCACTATTAAATGAACAAATATAACAACACATCATACATATATATATGTGAATTATGTATATATATTGTATCTAATATGAATGAAATGTGTATATATTCATCATTTATATATAAATGTTTTGTATTAATTATGTATGAAATTTGTATTTTGAAATTACGTATGATTAATGAAAAAATGATGTATTAAACATATATGCAAGTTTTTTTTTATTTGCAATCTATTATTTTATTTCTTACAAATAATTCAGAATACATTAATATAATATCTGCAAAAATTTCATATTATCTGAAAATTATTTTCAAGACAACGTCAATCAACATGCTGCACAATCTGATCCAACAGCTATGCCTACAGTTTCAATTGGACAACACGTCCCAATGTCAAACATAGCTGGTACGATATATTCATTTTCATCACATATATGTAAATTTAAGAAATTATTTTTATATAACTATTTATTATTTTTTATGTACATGAAGCTCAAAAGTCAACTGATGGTTGTTTCAACGTTGACACACCTACAACGTCAACATCAAAACCACGAACATTGGACGATTATCCTGATTTTACTATGACACAAATAATCGCACTTGATCCAATTCTTAATGCTACCACGACTCCAAATGTGCAAACAAGACATAAGAATCTACGAAAATACGATTCTTCTCCTTATATCAGAATGTAGAAAGGGGAAAGCAGTTCAAATAGAGTACATATATTCTTTCAAATCAAACATCCATTCCAAAATCACAATGGGTTTGATGTTCCAGATGACCTAATTGAGGAGTTCAATAAATGAATTTTTAAAGATGTGTCAAGCAGGCGTGGCAGGTATAAACTAAGATGAACAAAATTAATTTATTCAATTTCACAATTTAAAAATTAATATAATACTTATTTAAATATATACAGGAAAGTAGCATATTCCAAGGTTAAAAATACATTTCATCCTCCAATGGACTTTGGCGTTGTCAAAATCGGAGAAAAGAATTTTTTTCACATAATGAGTCAACCGGGCAAAAAAAAAACGACACATTCCATACATAACAATATATATATATATATA
>NC_028646.1:4384504-4413008 GCF_001406875.1 Solanum pennellii
CACAACCAATAATTTATACTTAAAACATAACAAATCATAATTAAAAACTAACCTGATGAATTCCACTTGCCACCATATTTAATTAATATTGACACAATGTTCTCCATCAAATCAAATCTAATCGTTTTCGCAAATTTTAAGAATTTTCAAAAAAAAAAACGAAAAAATATAACAATATTCAAATATCAAAATAATTCTCAATTTCTAAAAAAAAAACAAGCAATGCACGTTTAAGGAAAGAAAATAACATATTAGAGTTTTTTAAGGATTAAAATCGTAACTTCTTATCATTTAAAACTAATTGAGACATTTATGGTATCTATCTAATATTAAAAAAAATTCAAATCCCTTAAAATGTGCACATTAGTTATCAGTAATTAATCAACTAATTTCACACATCACACTATCTAATATTAATTTATCCGTTTTTGTTTTTTTTACTATCTTTTTTTAATAATTTAAAATTAACATTATTTTCTTTTTAAAAAATGCTATAACTTGATATATTAAATGTTATACAATGAAAATCAAACTCTTATGCCATAACTTGAGAATATGACTACATAAAATGCTATATACATAATTTACACTTTATTGATGATATGTAGAATCCTCCAAGGCACTTTTCATTCCCTTATGACACATTTGGTAATGAAGATAGAGTTGGTTTCTCCAATAATCACTATTTAACTTAAGATTTTGTTTGGATTACATCTGTGTATATCAATACATGCTTCATGTATATATCGATACATATCAAAATAATACAAGCATAACACATACAGTGTGATATACATGTGTAGCTAAAAATTTTGTCAACCTAATTTCAGCTTTGACTTTGGACTCCATATCATTCTAAATTATCTAATCTTTCTCAAAATTTGAATATAGCCTCGTTAATATACTTTCAATGAATTCCAGTCTCTACTCATATTAACTCATAAAATAGTTACTAAGACTTCGATTAGAAGTTTCAAATGAATCTCCTCTTTAATATAATGATTCTTTACAAAAAAAATTCAACTATTCATTAAATCAAAGAATATAATCACTTTGCCTTATGTAGCTCAAATTGACCCGTAAATCAAGTGTGTCAATAGTTTACTATGTTGTACCAAAGTTACTATACTATATTTATAAACTGTTTTATAATAAAGAGTGTTTCAAATATATGACTAAGTAACACCACAGTCATTATATAACAGATCAATAACTCAACAAATTTACTAACTCAATATGTTGATACAAGGTTCATAAACTAATCCTGCTGGATTTTCAATATGTTGGCAAGTAGAGATCCCAAAAGGCAATAAAGTACCAAAAGCAGATATGTAAGATGCCGAAAGGCCTATGTAAACACAAGAAATAGTAAAATTCTGAAAACTCACAGTAGCTAGAATATTCCTGCCCGACAAGTAGCTCACAGCAAAACTACGCGTTTTTCTTATCTTTTAATGGCCCTATGGGAATTTTACTCAAAACTTTAGCATCAAAGACAGCGTACTGTTTCTTGATCTCCTGCACTGCTTTCTCAGCTAAAGGATCAACTTTATCTTCGTACTTCTCGTAAAGAACAGGAACTGTATGGAGGAGTACGAATACTGTTGCATTGAGAGGAAGATATAATCAGTATCAGTTTAGAAAAGATAACAAATACAAAACGACCCCTATAAATTTTGCACTTACATATGTAGAACAATGTCAGAAAGTTGCAGCAATTGCCGACAACTGAGAGGATCCATAAACCAGCAACGACCTGATAAAGTGAGTAATTTATGTAAACAAAGATGATTCCGATGAATTAACAGATATAGAATACCATAGTGACATTACTGAATGACATGTCACAAGCTCAACTGGACCTATTTAAGAAAACTAGAAATGCTTAGTGATCTCAAGGACCTAATAATCGGCAAAAAGGAGTTAGGAGTTTAAATTCACGTGTGACGTGAAATCTAATGAGGATGAGCAAGACAATCATTACCATTTTTTTTTCAGCATGGCTGATGGCAAAGGAGGAACAACGGAGTTTCAAGTAAACTTTATACAAGGAAATATAGTAACTGAGCAACTTACAGCAAGGAACTTCTTCAGATCTTTCCCAGTTGCGATTTCTCGCAACATGCTAAGAGCACGGTTAATTTCAATACTCAGAGCAGAAGCAATCTCTAGTATTGGCTCCTCCGGAAGCTGAACTTCTGGGATGTGTGGACGTTTCCTGTCAAAAGAATGCATCAAACTGTTTCCGACAAGTGGCTAAGCAAATTGCAGAATCAATTAATGCAAAATAAATTAGAAGCTCACTTGTTAATAAAGGTTGTTGCATTGGACCATAAGAATAAGACAGCAAGGGTGAAGATCAACAAGTGACAGACTAGACCAACCAGGAAGTACTCGAGCAATTCAAAAAGAACCCATATTGCAGTTGCTCCACCAAGTACACTAGCAGATATCTTCTTGTTCCTCCACAAGAATACATCAGCAGCTGCACAAAACCAGACATAATCAAACTGACATTTCTCTTTTCAAAATTCCAACTCATAGCACACCTTCATATAACTCTACACACCATCCCCATAAAGCGACTAATTACTTTTAAACCCCTCCCTGAGAGCTCCCGCCTTTTGGCGACTCTCTTACTATCACAGCAACCCCCTCTTGTCAACCGAAAATCAGATGGCAATAGCCTAAAATCCCATTACTCATCACTTCACTCTTACAAGGAAATGCTTATTCCACTAAAGAACTTCAACACAAGCATAACATATATATATATATATATATATAACTTATAACATATTTGATCTCAACATTCCTTAAGATATTTTTTAGTAACTCACAAATTTCTGGTTTCAACATTCAACATACGCGATAGATAATAGACCGATCCCTCTAACCTTCTCAACTTATAAATACTAAAGTTGTACTACAACTCATTATTAGTATCAGCTTACCAAAAATAACACATTTCCATTGCTCTACCCGACCAAAGTCCTGGCAAGTAAATGCTTCAAGCTAGCGTTTAGCCATAAATTTTGAAAAATTATATATGTCTGCCATGAAATTTGATGTGCTTTTGAAAATCTAATTTCAAATATATTCAAGTGAATAGATATTGGCTCATCAAGTTTCAACTTCAAAATCTACATCCAAACAGGAGCTAAGATACTTCAAAATCCTAAACCCTAATCCATCACTCAACAAGCAATCACTTAACCCTAAAGTTTGAAATCATTAAACAAATAAATATACAAAATTGAAGCAGCTAGTAACAAACTAATAAGTAGTATACGTTTGCCTCCACCAAAAACATGGTGAACCGGCTTCTCTCTTCCGAACAGCCGCCAAATCTTAGCCTTAACCGACGACGGCGACGCTTCCGGTGCGGCAGCAGGTTTCACCTCGGAATCGGAATCCGACGAGGAGGAGGAGGAGGAACGGTCGAAGTGAATCTTATCTGCTATTTTCTCCATGAACGATTCTTCTTTGTGCTCTGAGTGTTGCTCAACTTGCTCAGCCATTTTCAGTGTGGATCGGAGCTCCGATTCGATTACTGAACAACTGAAGCAGTGAAGAAGAAAGTGAGATTATATTGTGGGGAAAAAGAGGAGGGACCGAACATCCGAACCGCTAGGTATGGGTACTATACCGAGCCTGAATTAAAAGTTCCACACGTGTGAGGGAATATTTTTCTTTTTTCTGATCTGAAAAAATCAATTTACTTTATGGGTAAGGTAGATTTAAATTTTGAAAATATTCACCGCGGGTAAGTGTTGCCAATTAATGAGATTTAATCCTAATGTAGATATTTAAGTAAACAAAAATTTAGTTATATTTGAAAAAGAAAATTCAAAATTGATGTTGTGCGATAAAATTAAAAAGTTGATACTGTATTTTGGATATATTTATTTTTCTTTAAAAGTTAAAATTCGTAACTTAAGAAAAATCAAATTTAAAAATTAATTTACTTTTGTATTATTGGAGTAGATTTGAATTTTGAAAATATTCACCAACAGTAAGTTTAATGAAGGTAAAAGATCCTTATGTTCTTAAATATACATTTAAATTTCTGAAAAAATAAAGGCGTTTTATAAATTATAATTTTAATGAATTTAAATTACGATTTTAAATTAATTTTTTTATATACATAGAATTTAATTAAATTTAAATTATAGCCATACATTACAATACAAACTAATATAATCTAACACAAAATGCATCCCTAATATATTTGGAAAAAAAAACTTTAATTAAAAAATTAACAATGTAATAATGGTGATGCTCAAAATGCATCCGTAATGCTAATATATTTGGGGAAAAAAATACTTTAATTAAAAAATTAACCTCCTAAGGGTGGTTTAATTTAAAAATATAATTGTTTTAAGAATATCAATATTCATGGTATAGACTCTCAATAAAATAAATGTACTTGATTTTACAAATAATATAAACTAGGGAAATTTAGATATCATTTCAAAGAATTTAAGACTTAACAATAATCTAGTTTATTTTAATATTGCAAATTAAACAAGTTGAGAACTAATCAATAGAAGATTTTGGTTAATGTCTATATCTACTTAAATTTAAAGAGTGAAAGTAAATTGATCATTATCACATTTTGAGAGAAATTTTGATGTTATGACTAGTTATTATTACGCAATTATGTAAAATATCTGATTTCATTGACTCAATTCATTCATATAGTTATTGATTTTACGGGATAAATGACATGATCATGATCATCTGGACCTGTAGAGATCTATTCAAATTGGTCTTACCAATATATTATTAAGCGGGAATGTGATAAACCAACATGAACACGTTGATATATCTTTCCATTTTATAATCAAATATGGCATTCTAGGTATATTCCTGTCTAAGACGGATATTAATTCGTCTTACTGCTCATATGCTTCATTCTATTGATTCTTCTTTTGAATTCATAAAGAGAGAATACATTTATTCCAACTATATTAAAGTAGTAATCACAAGATTATAAAAACAACTAATATGATAAACAAACTTTGTCAAATTAATTATTTATTAAACAATTATGTTATGATCGTAACCCTAGAACAAGGGTTTTAGGTGCATCAGTCAATATTCCAATTTTCGCTTTGTTCAGAATTTTTCTAATTTCGTTCTTAGTTCTGACATTTCATCTTTGACTCTCATTAAATTATTTTTTTTCTCATTATTTTTACTTGAAATATATTTGACGGCCTATTTTAGCTTATTATCAAGAATCTGCATCATTCTCAAAACAACGTTAAACATAGATAAAATATGATAAGCGGACATACCAATACGCCCAAAATCAATCAATCCCAAAAGGTCGATATTATTATATATTATTTTTCATACCAAAATGTAGAGTTCGGTTAAATTAATTATTTTTATTAATCAAATCTCAACTTCGTGAGGTTGGTGAATATAATTTATTTTAATCCCAAGATTTCTTTTTAGGAAAAATTACTTATATACACACATTAACTTACCTTAATATCCATTTATCCCTACCTTTTTAAAAAATTTCAAAAATTCCTTAATTCCTTCAATACATAAAATTTTCCAGATACATAAATATGTCACTCCTATTTTCAGCGTATATCCACATTCTCACTCTCCATTTTATTCCTTCATTTTATCCCTAAATTCTCTCCACTTCTTTAGCATTAACAAATTTTAAATTTGTTTTGATTTTCAGTAGGTATTAGTTATTATTTAATAATAATTAATATAATATTTGTAGAAGTTCGCCTTTTCTGTTGTATTTTTTTTTTATTTCGTCTTTTTCTTTTTTTTCCTTCTTTTGGTTTAATAGTTGTTTTGTTTTTCTATTATTTCCAAATCATTGTTGGGTTTGATATTCGTATTTGATTTCTTTATTTTTTATTAATAAAACTCACATCTTGTGTTTGATTAAAAAATATATATAATACTTGTAAATTTTTCATAATTTGAGTTGGTTATGGATCTAACAACTAATCATTCATTAAAATTGATTGGGATTCTTGTATTACTACTAATCTTCTAGTTGTCTCATAATAATATTAGTTTTAATTTCACCAAAATTTCATACGATTTAATATTTTTCTCTTTATTCTGGTGTTTTTCTTTAAAAAAAATTATTTTCATGAATTGTGTTTGTTCATGTATGTAATTGATAACTTAATTCTTATTTATTGTGATATATTTATAGATACATATTATTTCCGATTAGATACATCCTTCTTTAACAACCTTATTGTATCAGATACATTATTATCAACTACAAAATGATACATTATGTTAGCGTCCATATCTTTCAATACAAACAATATAATACTCATCAATTTAAATGAGATACATAGATAGTAATGTATCATGCACTATTTTTCTAGATATGCTACATAAATTCGAATTTATATTAAATGTATCAATTACATAGCAACTTCCACACTCTAATGTATCGATCTCTTATCTAAACTATTCAATAATTCTGAATCAAAATCGAAAGGATATTCGATGAACTTGAAGATTTACAAAAGAAATCATTTGTCCAGCAACGATTCCATACAACTTCATAACTCACATCGCTTTCCAAAATTTCGACAATTTTTTTTTATGAAACAGAGAGAACGATAAACAAGAAGAAAGAAATTTAAGTTTTTGATTTTTTTGGTTTGTTACACTATAGGATTTTGAATTCTTGACAATAATTTGAATGGAATAGGATGTTAACTTAATTTTCAACTTTTCCCTCCTTAATTAATGCAACAAATGGATACTATGATATTTTAAATTGATTTTACAATTTTTTTTTTAAATAAATGCAATAGATTGATGGATAATCTATCAATAATAATGTATCCGGATCCTTAATTATGTATTTGAAATGCCTAAAAAATATGAAATTTATGTAATTATAAAAATAATAGGGATAGAAGGTAATTAAAATTTTACACTATGATATTTATGTAAGTTATACTTAAACCTCCAGCTTAGCCTTAACTCTTTCACAAATCTCATCAATTAAAATTATATCATTTAGAAATACCATACACCATGCTATATTCCTTCAAATATGTCGCAACAATTTATCTATAAAAAAAGAGAGGTTCTTTCAAAATAGTTTCACTTTAAAATAAAATTTTATTTTATGACATACTTGAAATAGTTTTATATTTTTGTATTACCATATTCTATTAAATTTAAGTTAAGTTTTTTTATTAGTGTAGATTTTAAATTTGAAATCTCTAATTAAAGGTAAAGTAATCTCACCAAGATATCACAATTCATATTGATATGATAATTTTATTTTTATTAACTTATTATTACTTTTCTTTAATTTGAAAATAGATTTAATTTGATTTACCTGTGAGAATTTCTTCCGCCTTAGCCCTTTCTTGTGTACCAAAAATGGAAGTGATCATCATTTATTACGATTTAAAATTAGAAAAAAATGATTGTTTCTAAGAAAAAACTCGAGTAATTACAATATACTCGATAAACAATCTATATTTTTTTCGTATTAATTTATGTGATTTAATTTAAGAAGGTAAATATTTTTAAAATTCTTGATCTAAAACAGAAGTCATAGATATTTTAAAAAAATTATTTTAAAATAAAATAAATATTTTAAAATTAAAATATTATTAGATCTAGAAATATATTCTTTCTTTGAAATCTAAAATCAGAGAATGACTAATACTCAACAGAAACTCCAATTTCAAATTATATAAAAGAAAATTCCAAGCGCTTCCTCATCTATTTTCAGTCATCAATGTCTTCTCCGACCATCGGAATATTGTGAAAGTGGGACCACCTCCGACAACGGCGTGGACATCGGCGTCGGCAATGGAGAGTTCCGGCAGACTGGACATGAAGCATTCAATTTCAGCCACGCATCTATACACATCACATGAAAATAATGCTTACACTCAGGTAACATCCGTAACATCTCCGCTTCCTTGTAATCGCACAAACAAATCGCACACACGACGTCGTTTCTGCTTCCGTTTCCGTTTCCGTTTCCCCAATTTCCGTTTCTATTTGAGTAAATTAATTTAGGGTAAGAGTTGATTACTGCTTGATTAAGGCCCGCGTAAGTATTTTGAGATGAAACGTCGTCGTTTTCGTCTTCCTCAGCAACGAAAATTACACTCGGAATGTAAATTCCGGTGTTCGGGTTTCGAGTCCGGGATTGGGCTTGACGGCGGCGATAGGCAGCGGAGCGGCAGCATAGGTAAGATGAAAGGATGAGAGTTGATAGGAGGAAGAGGAAGGCAAGGGCAATTGCAATTGCGTAGCCGAGGCCTATTTTATTGAGGCTCTCGATGAGCGTATTGGTGGTGGTTAGAGGTGGTGGTGGGCCGCCGTGGGCGGCGGAGGGACTGGTGGACATTGGGAGAATACTAAGAGAAGCTCCATTAGATTAAAGGGAAAATATGGTTTAGATAGGTGGGTGGGTGGGTGGGTGAGATGTTTTGCATTAAATAGTGTATGGTTTGAAAAGGAAAAAAAAGTCATTAAATAGCCAGCTAGGAAGAATAGATGGCTTTACTCTAAATTTGATATTTTTGACATGACATTCCTTTTAATTTCAACTTGGGTTTTGGTCTTTAGTCTAAAATGGTCAACTCAATCTAAAGCCAAGAGAGTTGGTTCACATTCAAGAGTATAAAATGGTTAATCCAAAGCCATGCAAGTTGGTTCACATTCAAGAGTGTATTGGGATGGATGGTTTCTCATTCTTATTTGGAGTAGAAAGTCAAAAGGACCACTTTTTAATAATCAATAACGACACAAATCTCACTAGTTTATAAGTTTTTGAGATCATTATTCGTGTTAGATTTTGATTTTTTAGATACAGGCAGATTAACACGTTTAGATATACGTGTTTTGAATACATACAGTCGAAATTAAGTGTAATTTGTTGTAAATACACTGTATCGCTGTATCCTAGTGAATTTACATTTATTTGTGATCGATACACTGACTTCACATTTGTTTGGGATACATTGACTCTTGCTTTCCTCTCTCCCTGTGTATTTATATTTCAGAAGATATTTGGTATCTTAAATGCATGTACATAATATGATTCACGTGGATCCAAGATACATTGACTTTCTCTCGCTTGTCTCCCTCCTCTATCGTTTGCCTCCTTCTTATCTCACTCTCGCCTCCTTCCTATCTCGCTTTCCTCTTTCCTCTTTCCTCTCTCTCTCTTTTCTTCCCTATATATATATTTATATTTCATTGAAATGATCCTTAATGTATAACAAAGGCTTCCATTTCGATCTTTTTAACATATTTCTTCTCAACAACATGATATAATATGAATAAAACTTTTATTTGTCAACATTACAAGTGGCTATGTAATCTTCCTTTCCTTCTTTTAAAGCATAATCATATAGTTAAAGAATTGTAGTATATGTTTGAAATAAGAGTAATTGTTTATGCTAGACATACTTCCTATGATGCACAAGTACAAGACTGCATAATTTTTTCTTGAATCACAAAAGCTCATCTGTTACCATCACAAAAAAACTTCAAGAGTTTAATCGTTTACCAAGTAATAGTTCTATCCCAAGCAAGCAACCAAATTTATGAAGCCTCAACAATTCATTTCACTATATGAACATGAAAAATCACATAATTTTTTATGGGACAACGAAAGATTGAAATAGTAAATAACCAAAAGAAAAATCACATAATTTTATATGGAAAACCCTCTAGGAGAAGAAAATCACGATCAGTAATCAACTCTTATTTATCTCTCAATGAAAGATGATAGTAATGCACCTATAAAATCGTGTTTATGTAAGCTCCCTCTCCTTCGCAATCATACCCACAAACATAACATATAGTATTTTTTTTCGTACTTCTTCAAATATAAACTCGAAAATCTCACCATCAAAATAATAAATCAATTGAAAAAGAAACTCCTTATACATACATAAAGGAAAGTGAACTACTATTTTAATTAATACTAATATATAAAACAATATTTAAAATGAGATCTATCAATATAAGAACCCATAAACTTTAAACATTAGACCTGCCTTTGACAGTAAACCACAATAACTAAATTTAATAATACTCATACTAAATTAAAGGGTGACATTTGCTTACTAAGAACAATCAAGATTGGGTTCAAAATATTTTTTGTCATTGGTGAAATGTTTAATGATTTTTCTTTGAGAATGAGTAGAAGAAGAAGAGTTTTTGATAGAGAAATGTATGAATGACTATGATAGAAAGTCTATTAATAACAAATACTAGTATATGATTTTTTTTTTAAATTCTATTTTTGTACATATTTAGTTTAGTAAGACATATTCTCATAAGTGCCTTTTAATTTTGGTGTGCAATCAATATCCCCATAAATATTTGTACTGATTAATTTGTAATTTATTTTATTCTTTAATTTCTATAATCAAAAATCCAGTAATCATAAATTTTCCTTGAAATACACTAATATAATTATGATTTTAATTAAATTATTGATCCCATTTATGATTAAAACTAGGAAATTTAAGTGCGCTTTGCGCAATTATTCAATAATTAATTTACTTTCATCGATTTTATATTCACTCTATTGTCTGCTTAACTATATTATATGAACTCTTTTATTAATTTTGTCTATCTTTTTTATATTCTCCAATTAAAACAGTGTCAAAGTTAATTGTTATTTTCTTATATATTTCGTCCATCCCACTTTAAATAGGTCACCTATATTACAATTGCTCTCATTATTTATGAAAAAATCAAAACATTCTCTACAATGAAAATTCTACCCAAATAAAACTACATCTAACCAAATATACTGAAGATAATTTTAAAGCAAGAGAATAAATAAAAAAGAGAATTCTATGTTATAAATATTTGAATTAAATAAAAATAAAAAATAACTTACATATTTACGAATAGTTTGTTATTCTAATTTCATATATTAAACAAATTTAAGATAATCATACAAAGTATACTTTTATTCTGTGATTCGATAAATAGAATGACTTTCTAAATGAAATATCAATAGTTAAGTGATTTTTCAAATGAAATATCAATAATTGAATGACTTTTAAATTATAAAAAAATAAAATGACTTTCTAATTAAGTAAACAACAAAAGAAATAACAAAAAGAAGAAAATACTAATAAAAATGAGTAAAAGTCCAAAGATTGAAAATAACAGAGAATACCTTTGCTGTTTTTTATCCTTTAATTAAAAATTAAGAGTAAAGAGAAAAACTGAAAGAAGTATATTTGATAAATTAAAAAGAAGCAAATAAGGAAACGAAATTGTAACATAGAGTTTAGATTTAAGTTACTTTATTATAAATAATATAAAAGATGCATCAAATAGGAAAAATCTAATGATGTATTAAACAGGACTAATGATGCATTAAACAGGAAAAATCTATTATTTTCGTGATGTGTTTAAAATTTATTGCTAATTCAGTATTATTTATAAGATTAATGTTTCTTTTATTGTTAATGCTGCATTTATATTAACATTAGTGAAAATTAGTTATATAATATTTTTTATAGTAATATTCTCAAATGTAGCATTAGAGTTAGACCTTTCAAAAATCAACATTTTATATATCAGTTTATAGCATATTAAAGGATGAATTTAAATAATGTAAAACATTTATTTTCAAAAGAATTTTGTAAAAAAAACGGATCAATTTTTAAATGGAAAGTATCATCTTTTATTATTTAAATTAGGGATAATACCCAATTACCCCCCTAGCCTATACCCAAAATCCCTACGACACACCTTATCTTTGATGAGGTCCTATTACCCCCTCCAACTTTTTTTTAAGTAATATATTACCCCTTGCGTGCCTACGTGACAAAAATAATCTGCAAGGTCGATTTGTTTGTTGAACACGCGCCAGGACCCACTTTTTCAGTTTTCGATAAAGTGACTTTAATGATATATACTCCTCCTCTCTCACGTCCCACCCCACTCCCTATACCCCATAATTAATAAATCTATATGAATAAAGATAATGAGTTTTGTTTCAAATTGTTAATATTGATCTTTTATTATTTTATCATTTGGTTTAATATAATTATCAAGTTCAGAATTAATAATCGACATAAAATAAGAATTAATAATCGACATAAAAAGATGTAAAGAATATATTAAATTTTACTTTACCTTTTCAAATCAAGGAGCTTGAATGATAATGGATGGAGCTTCTTCAAAAATGAAGAACCATAAACATGGGGTTATTTTTTGAAAAGAGGAAGAAGATGCTTTGAGAGAAACAATAAAATTTATTTTTGAATTTTTTTTCAAATTGCTTTGACACGTGGCTCATTTTTATTGGCCATTGTTAGCCAAAAGCTGCACTCACTCTGCACTCACTCCGCACTCACGCGCCCTACATGGATGAAATCACGATTTTTGCCACGTAGGCACGCAAGGGGTAATATATTACTTAAAAAAAAATTGGAGGGGGTAATAGGACCTCATCAAAGATAAGGTGTGTCGTAGGGATTTTGGGTATAGGCTAGGGGGGTAATTGAGTATTATCCCTTTAAATTAATTACATTTAATAAAGATAATAACTGATTAGCACTTATTAAGGAAGTTTTAAAAAAATCAGATTAACTAGTTACCTTAAAAATCTCAATTTAGTTAAAATCAAATTTAATTGTGATTTGATTCCTTAAAACGCTCTAATACAAATAAATCATCGTAAAATCTGTTTTTTTCAGTTATCGTGTTTCTCTTTCTTTTTTTGCAGATTGCAATTCATTTTTTTAGTGATAGAATATATTTTGTTGTTGAAAAAACGTGATTTGTTGTGATGGACAACTATATTAATTTAACATGGTGGAAGGTGAAATTCTTCAGGTTGATATTTATTATAGTTTGTTGATTTGTTTTTAGAAATTTTATTCAATTTACAGATTATTGATTGTTTTGTTTCACACACCATTTTTGTATATACCATACTAGAACCAACACGGCACAGATAGAAGTATAGATTTTTAATAAAATTGAACATTCGAGTAATACGTATTGTATGAAAAAATGAAATTGATTGTACAGTGTATTTAGTAAATATGCTAGAAAAAATTATTTATAATGTTGTTAATCGTTGATGTATAAAATTTGTACTAAACGTGTATGAAATTTATAATAATTTATTTAATATATTTGTATGAATTTCATTTTGATAAGCATTGTATTGTTTGTTTTTGGATGATGAAAGTATGATTTATTTTAAATATGAATTATGTTTTGAATAGCATTTTATGTATATTACATGATGAAAAATTAAGTGTTCTTTATGTATTCATTCAGTTATATGTTGGATGTTTTAAGAAAATACAGATTTTGAATAGCTGTTTCTATTTTGGTAAGGTAATGTTTTGACTTAATTGTGTATGAAGTGAGTATGAAATGTGTATTCTTGTCATAGTTAGTATGTTGTGAATAGCAATGTCGATATGGCATGTGATGGTGAAAGTTATACTTATTATGTATGAAATAACTATTAAATTTTTTTTTGTGTATGAACTATCTTTTCAAGAGAATACAATTCCATCCGTTTGACCGGAGTGAATTTAGACGGAGATGTCGATGAGAATAGTGAAGAGATAATGATGTAATAAGTGACCATTCTAACTTATTTGTAGCTGAGAATCAGATTTACAATAATAGGGAAACACTTAAGGAGGTTAGGAGGCATGTTGGACTTGTCGAAAAATTTAGTTTTCGTGTTTCGCGTTTTAATGCATCTAAGTAAGTACACATCATTTTTTTAAGTTATGTATTTTATTTGATTGATTTAGCTTTATAAAATTTAAACGTATATTTTATTTTTTTGAAACAGTTATCACCTGACTTGTCTTTCTGATACTTGTTCTTGGATGATGAGATCATCTAGTTTGAATAGATCAAATTATTCAAAGTCAGGAAGTACAATGTTGAACACACTTGTTCTGTTAGAGATAGAGTGTATGTAAGACGTCAGGGGATAACTGCCGTTGTAGCTGTCTCAATAACGGATAAGTATGTTGATCCATTTACCGTATACACTTCAAAGGATATAGCTGAGGATATTTTAAAATTGCATAGTGTTTCGCTAACATACATACAGGGGTGGAGAGCTAAGGAAAAAACGATAAAATTGATGCGTGGAGATCCGGCCGAATCATATGCCAAACTACCACGTAATTTAGGTGTAAATTATGAATTTAAAATTTTTTTAATTGTAAAAATGAAAAAACTGCTATATAGTTTGTTTTTTTTAATGGAATTGAATTTTTTGTTTAGTATTCTTTATGAATCACTTTTATATCCTTTATATATATAATTATAGTTAAATATGTAATACATTATGTATCTTTTTTGTATCAATTAAGTGTTCTTTATGTATCCATTCAGTTATATATGGTGATGTTTTATGATGTTAGACAGTATTATTATATAATTGTAAAAATTTCAAGTTATCTATACATATTGGAGCAAATATATTCTGGATCGATTTCGAAAATAGAAAAGAAAAAATGTGATAAATTCTTATACGCATTTGTTGCATTAGAAGCTTGTATTAAAGGCTGGAGTATTGTAGGTCAATTGTAGTTGTTGATGGGACAGGTTTAAAATGTTCATATGGTGGTACAATATTGACTGTCAGCACCATGGATATGGGAGGTAGTTTTTGATCCCATATATTTTTACGCTTATACAATATAATAAAATGTGATGTAAATTATGTTTCAAATTGTGTGATATTTTTTTTTTCAAAAAATGGATCAGTTCATATACTTCAGTTGGCGTATGCAATAGTGGATTTTGAAAATGACGCTTCATGGACCTGGTTCTTTGAACAGTTTAAGAAAGCGTATGGAGTTAGACAAAACATGTGTTTTATGTCAGATATTTCGGTCCCTTTTCAGGTGCTCTCATTTCGAACAGTTGAGTTTTTTTGTTTTTTTTTTTTTTTAAATCTTTGTTAGTCTTTGGCTCTCAATTTTATACTAGAAGAGCTTGTTTGTTGAATCATGTGGGATACATATATACCGGGTGAAATATCCTCAGGGATAATGCCTTTCGACACGCCTCAAGCTATGAAAATTTCCTACAAGAGTTAGTAATGAAATACATGTTTTGGTGAATTCAATACAAGTGTTTATATTGAAGTATTTTTCGTAAGAATTTTCAAGTTTAACATTCTTGCCAAAAATAAAGTAGAAGGAAAATATCAAATATACAAATCTAATTAATTGTCTTTCAAGACTCATCATTACAAAAAAAAAACAGGAATTAGCGATAATAAGTTTTTTTATAGCTACATAGAAAAGTTCATCACTATTCCTATTTAGCAACAAATTATCAAAAACTTATACTAGTTACAAACATTTTAACTGACGAATTTCATAGCTAATTTTTCTGAAAATAATGTTCAATGTCACAATACAATAAGTTTGTTACTTTTCTTTCTCTTCTTTCTTCTCTTTCTTTTCTTTTTCTTCTTTCTCTTCTTTCTCTTCTTCCCCGTCACCTCGCCATAAATCAGACAATGTAGGAAGTTTGTATTCGCCACTATAAGTAAGGGGAATGGTGAAGTTACCAAATACAGGAAGATCAATAATAAAACCCAATTCAAGTGTATAATCTATGTCCCAATCTGCTGCAATATCCCTCACTAAGCTCAAGATCGCGCTGTGTGGAACCTTTGCTGGCACGTCTACTAGGGTTGTGGTTTTCGCCTTCAATGAGCCAGGGTCTGGAATTGTACCGGTAGCTACTATCCTGGAATTCAATTTAAAGTAGAGCAGTCAATAAGAGCAAGAGAAAAGTGAATTTTGTGTGATGAACTTTACAATTTAGGTGACTTTTACGTAAAAATAAGTTAATATAGAAAAGTGAATTTTGTGCGACAGAATCAAAGTTATTGGTTAATCAGTAGTGAAATTTACCCTAAAAGCGAAATGAACTTACAAACCTATCTTTTCTATATTGTTTTTCTATTATGTTACTTAGAAATATGTAGTTGAGCCAAACACGACTTTTTATCCCACACAAAAGTTGGATTATGATTTTTGTATATTCTATTTTTACACTAGGTATATCGTAATTGTTATAATTACGTATTGTTATTATTGTTATTAGAAGGCTTCTACAAGATTTTAACGTCTTAATAATTTCGTTGAAGCCATCAATTTGTAAGAGAAAAAACCTAAAATAGTTCCTTAAGTTTGGGCGTAGACTCACTAAATAAGGGCCCTATTCACCAAAAGTCGGAAAATCGATAAAGACCACATATTTTTTTATAGTTTAGTTTGTTTTTTATTTTGAATTTGAAAAATCAACAACATTTAGCTTAGATATGATATCAAACAAAATAATATTGAAAAAATCGAACCAACTTAACTATATAAATACCTAATTCAAATCATAATTGCACATATATAACTCAAAAAGAACAACTCATGTAATTTGTTTCAAAATAAATTTAGATGATTTTAGTTCCCTTACGAACTCAAATTGAATCATAAACATCCCTAACAATTAATAGCACAAGACCTAAAGATCGATGTTCATAATGGACCTATCATTTAACGTATCGTATAAATACCATATAGTAATTTTAGATTTTGTACCTGCTGCCCCCACATTTTACAACATAAGCAATCTCCATGATAGGAATTGGAACATTGTAAGGATTTGTAACAGAAACTTTAGCATGATATGAAATGCTATCAAAGTTAATATTCTTCACATCCACCTCCATAACCGTTGCTTCTGGCTTCTCCATCTCCGCCACCTTCTCCGCCACCTTCTCTGATACGTAATTCTTTGCCTTGTCTACGTAATCCATCCTTCACGAACAAATATTTTAGATTTGAGTTTCGATTTACTTTTGAAGGAAACAATGAGATTGTCGATATATAAGATAAGATAGACTTGAATTTCTGTCAATCGATATATTCGAACTAGTTATATGATGTGAAAAAAATTAGATTGGATTTCTTGTTATGACAAGATGGATTAACTAAATCCACGGCCGGCTATCCATTTATTTCTTTAATTACTCATGTGTTGTATTGATTTGCATTATTACGTTATATGTTAGGATGATAAATATATATTTTTCTAAAAAAGTATAGAGATATATTATAAAGGTAAATGACAGAAATCTCACATTTAAGTTCTCTTATTACCATTATTCCCTTTTAGTTTTACAAATCTCCAAAATCCCTCATTTTCACACATCAAATTAACGTATCAGCACATCAAATTAATGTATCTCGCACATCAAATTAATATATATCGCGCATCAGATTAATGTATCTTGTATAAAATGTACATCAGATTAGTGTATTATGTATAAAATGTAATGTATCGTACTTAACGATTAATGTATCTCGCACATCAGATTAATGTATCAAAGGTTATATTATTATATCATTTGAGGGATTTTTGTAGTTATATACTTATAAGGGACAAATGGTAATTTTACCTTAAAAGTATATGATTTTTGTCCTTTACCTTTAGGTAAAAGGAGCAAAAACGCATATTTTAATTTAATTTCCAATTGAATATGCTTTATGAAATATTACAATTATCAATGGTTAAATGACAAAAAATGGGATAATATCCCTTGGCTTAATCAATAAAACAAATAATCCAATGAATTTAACGTGTTGTATACAATAGAATTGGAAATTGTTATGATGTTGGTTTATGGGATGGAGGGAGTATTATGCATCATCTATTTTAGTAAGATGACAAGTATTAAGAAATAAAGAAGATTAAATATAAAAATGTGTTTGTTTGAATTGATTAAAAAAATGTATTATATAAATTAAAGCATGAAAAATATCAAATTCATTTCATATCCTTTAAAAAAATATTTATCACTTTATCGCAACTCGTCCATTACAACAGTATTCTACTGCCCATTTGTTGATCATTGAATATGTTTATTCTTTCATGGTTAGACAGTTTTAAAAGTTTGAAATATTTTTTGTGCTCAAGATATTCTCTCTTGGAATCATTCTTTTTTAAGAATAGATATATGCCACTCATTTGGTTTTACCTTATATGAAGGCAGGTTCAATGTGGTTCAAATTAATTCAATTATATTTGCTACTCATTTTTTATGCAAAAGTATAAATATAAAAATTGAGAAATAAATGCTAAGTTAGTGATTAAAATTATAAATATTAAATTCATCAAATTAATATCTAAAATTCATTTCTAAATTGAAGAGACATTTCTAAAATTATAAAATTTGCTATAAATTGTTATTGTTAAATGGTATCTCATTCACTTGGAAGAATAAAATAGACGCTTCAAGTAATTTGTTAAAGTAAATTTTGCAATATTCCTTTTGGCTGACTAGGAATCTCCCCAAAAAATTTTGCTTTGTGGGATTCATTTCAATTACAAATTTAAACATTTCTTAATTTAGTGTACACATACATGAAGTATTTCTACCTTGTAATTATGTGAGGCACAAAAAGTTAAAAATTCATATTAAATGAGGTATAATTCAAATTTCATATCAAATTATGTCTTCGATCTGAGTTACATTTTAAAAATCAGCTTAAAAGGAGAATGTTTTATAAGTCGCACATAATTTCCGTCAATCAATCATATTAAACCACATTCAAGTTAAATTTTACCTAAAAATTAATGAAAGAGAGAAATATATTGAAAACACTCTTAAATTTGACGCGAATTATTAGTTTCATCTTCAAACTATTAACAAACTTAAAGATATCTCTCTACTTGTCTAACCAAACTAAAATACATCCCTGATCTTGTCATATGAATGAAATACACCGCTAAATTTCAACACTTCTCTTTCGGACTTTTTATTAAGAGTTTGACGCTGCTACAAGAGTTTAAAACTACTTATTATGTCATATGGTAGATCTAACATTTATTTAAATTCAGTTATCAATAATTCACATCAAATTTCACATTGTTTTTCAATATTCTCTCGAATTTATATATCCATATAATTCTAAAAAGAAAACTTTAAAAAAGAAAGAATGAATCAATCAAAACACTTTGTTACCTTTTCTCTATATGCCTATGATCTCTTTCTCTATAATAATATAGGGGAATGGAATTATACTTTACATCTATAAATTCAATAAAGTTTCTCACTTCAACATTCTCTTTTTTCTTTTCTATCTTCCTATCTAAAACGTACAAAAAAAAATAATTAAAAATACCACAAACTAAAAAGAATAAAAAAAGCGTCATTTTTTAAATTTTCTGCCACGTGTCCTTTATCGGTGGACCAATCAACGACCGCCTGCCGCCGTAGTTGCTGCGTTATTCGCCAGCCAAGGGAACTGAAAAGTCGCCGGGAAATTCGCCGGCGAGTTATCTCCGGTGGCCGGAATTTCCAATTCATCCAAACCGTCGAAGAAATCATCTTCCGGTTCCATTTTATCCAACCCAACATCGGAAACACCAAATTCATCATCGTCATCTTCAAAAATATCTTCTTTATCGTCTCTGCTGCTTTCTTGATTTTCCGGTGCCGGTGAATTTGTCACCGGCGAAGATACCGGCGACGATCCGGTGGGTTTCGCCGTTTTTTGGCGGCTGATTCCGGCTAAGGAATTTCTGTGAGTAGGCATTGGATGGTTGTGCTCAGCTGTATAAGTGACAATAAACATATTCGGGTCGGATCTATTCCGCTCCACTTGTTTTCGGGCCAAACAACCTTTTGAAGTGCTACATTTGTAATATCCCCTGTTTATAATCAAAATAAATGTCCATAAATATCCATAGAAATTTCACAAATACAAGTAAAATGATATATAATAAACTCTTTTATTTCGATTATATTCTCCGAATTATATATAGTAAGAGTTTAATGTATCGTCAAATTTTTCTATTGAACAAGAAAATTTTCAATATATTGAGTTGAGTTTATTCTTGTTTTTTTTTTCCCTAAAACAATGAAAAAACTTGTTGGAAACAACCAAAAATGTACTCCTTTAATTTCCTCCACTTTATTAGTTTGTTTTCGAAAGTCAATTTGATTACTTTTCAAAATTTATATTAATTTGATACTTTAAATAAAACAAAAAAATATATTGTAAAATGTTAGTTAATTTTTTCATAATTTAATTCTAAAAAAAATAAAACTATAACAGTTAAAATTAGACCGAAATATTTGTAAAAGAAACCAATAATAATACCTTGGGTATGGGGAACCTTTAATGGGTTTTTGTCCATATTTTCTCCAAGACCACATATCAGAAGATAAACCATCAGCAGCTACTTGACATACTTTCTTTAATTGGTTCTTCCTGTAAATAATAAAAATAAAATCCATCAAAAAAAATTAAAAAAAATAACATTGAGGTGTAAAAAATTGTCTGCTATTTCCATTAAAAAAAAATGTTCCATCTTTTATCCTCAACCCAAACAAATTAAAATAATCTATTTGAGCTCCAAAAAAAAAACATCAAATTTTCTCACTATATAAGAATTTTCACCATATAATAAAAAGTGAACGTAGCTTGATTTTATAAGGTTTATCTTAATCTAGTACAAATCATAAATTTATATGTTCACAGTAATAAATATAAACACATAAATAATAATGTTTTTACGATATTAATTCAAATGAATATCCTACCTGATGATTATTAACCCATAAATTCTAGATCTGTTATCCTATGTATATATTAAAAAAAAAGTAAAAAGTAATAGTAATTATAATTTACCTTCTTTTGATTGTTGGACTTTGAGCATGTGAAGTACATGATAAAGCTCTGTTGGGTTGAATTGATTTCGTATCAGTAAGCTGTTGCGACGGTGATTGTGATGAAATGACCGTTATTTGTTCGGATTGTTGAGTAATAAACGGCTTGCAAAGTTGATGCAATTCTTCGAAATCATCAGTAATTTTATTTTTATTCAATAATAGGCTCTGTTTGAGAACCAGATCTTCAAAGCAAAATACAGAGTTATTGTTGCTGTTATTATCATCATCTGTTGTTCTTGGTTGAAAGTTGGTAAAACTGATGGCGCTGCTACCGCTGGAACTAGCGGCGGTTGTGGTGGCGGTGCAGCTTCTGACGACAGCGTTTAGATCCCAATCTTCTTCCATAGTCTCTCTGTTTTTGCTCTGCTTTATCCTTGACTTTTTCTTTTCTTTTTTTTTTAGAGAGAGAAGAAGAGAAGAAGACAAAAGAAGGCGCTGACTTTTTGAGGTAAAGAGTGAGGGGATGTAAATGGGTGGGATCATATATAGAGAGAGAAAGAGAGTGTTGTATGCGTGTATTTTTAGCTGGTTTTTAATGACTAAGTTTTAAAGAATGTTTAAAAAAAAAATTATGTCGTAAAAAAATAATTTATTTGTATTTTAAGAGCTCTGATTTGAAATAAAGTTTAGAATGTTGATATGATGAGAAAGTGTTTGTGTTTTTATCTTGTGAAAATAGTGAATTAGATTATTTTTGATAGATTCGATTTAAGTAAAGAATAAGTAAAATTAAGTATGATGAAAGAAATTATAGAAAAAAGAACAACAATAAGCACGTAATAAATAAAGCATAAAAACAATAAATAATAACAAAGTTGAAAAACAAAGAGTAGATGAGAGTAATAGTACTAACACTATTAGGGGAAACTAGATAATGTTCAACTATCTACTAGCTAATTATATGCTATCAATATTTTTCATTTTTTTCATATCATCCTATCTTAAATCTGTTGGGTTTTATTTGCTCTAAATTTTTTATCATAAATGGATTTTTCTGTTAAGAAAATGTTTTGGATTACCTAATTTTTTTCTTATAGGAAAAATGTTTAGGACTCTATAAATAGAGACATGTTTCTTCTAATTTAATCAACATTCACAATGTAGTCTTAAGGGCTTTGAGAGTGTTGATTTTTGTGGGTCACAAGCTTAATAGTTATCACTTGTGTGAATCTCCCATGTATTCTGAGTGAATTGATTGAGGTTGTTTCTATCTGTATTTTGTACTTTCGCATTTATAGTGGATTGTTCATCTCCTTTGTGGACGTAATTCGATTGACCGAATCACGTTAAATCTTTGTGTCCGTTGGTGTGTTTCTCTTTTATCTTCTTACTCGTGATCTTTCGAGATTTACTTTGCTAGCTTTAGCATTACACTTGCTTATTTTGATCCTAACAAGATCGTGTCCTCAAAAAGCTATAAAAGTATTATACCGTATCTAATAACTTTTCTCTGATATGTCTTCCGCCTACTCTATATCTTCTCATACTTGTCATAGCCAACATCTTCTACTTTCTCACTAAGAAATACATATGTACATCTCCTCTATCCTTGTCAATATTTGCTGTCTCCTCTTATACTATTTGTATGGAAAAGTTAAAACTCACAATAATAATAATAACTTTTTTTAAAAAATCAAATGGCTTAACAAATACAAATTGTCTTTTCCCACCTTTTATCACTTTTTACAAATTTTAAAAAGTTGAATCCAACTAAACTACTAAATTAGACAACATTGGCTTTTACAAGAGGGTGGGGGTAGGGTTTGACTAAAGATAATTGTCAAATGCGTGGGGTTGGTGTGGTGTGTCATATGGTGCTGCCACGAGGCATCTGCTTACATTGGCACTCGTGAGGTTACTACTCCTTCGTTTCTAATTATTCGTCCAATTTTGACTTAGATATATTTATTAAAAAAATATATATATAATTAACATGATTAATTTATTATTTTATTTTTAATAATTAATAAAATTTTAAAATTAATTTATTCATCAATTTTATTTTTTTCTTAATTTATTAAAAATAACAAATAAAAGAAAATAGACTAGTAACTTTTATTGGGGGCTCGATAGTGGGAATTACATAAATCCAAAATAATTATAAAAAGGAAACGAGGGGCAATTCATGTGGACACTACCAAAAGTTTATGCCTAACTAAGAATATATATTCAACTCTCCCTTCTTGCGCGTGCAATCATCTAACATTCCTATTTCGTTTCGTTTGATAGTCGATATTTATATTAGATTCAGGTTAATTTGAATTGCATTATAGAGAATGTCGTTTAGGGAGAAGTACTTCCTACTAGGAGTACACATGGACTAGCTAGGTTGGTTTGAGTTTTTCAATACTGAATTAAGCTTCTTTATCGAGTTTTTAAATTTATAAATTAAATTAATAAAACTCGAATTTCTTTGAATTTTTTGGATTTTTTGAGTTTTTGAGTTTTTTTGAATGTATTCATAGAAACATATAAATTTTATCAAAGTAAATATTTTAGAGTTAATATCTTAAAAGATCACTCAACTTTAGGAATTGATCTAGCAAAGTTATTAAAGTTTGTTTTGTATCAAAAAAATCACTCAACTTAGATTTTTATATCAATAAAATCACTCAACTTAGACATTTGTGTTAGTAAAATCATTAAACAAAATTTATCATTATTTTTGTTTGTTTCATATAAAATAGACCCTACAAATAAATAAAATTAAGAAAACTAATTTAATTTTTTTATGGAAAAATAAATTATTTGTTAAAATTGACTAGTTAAAACCAAATTAATCAATAAAATCATTCAACTAAATTTATCACTAAAAAACATGTGATATAGCAAAAAAAATTATTTTTTATGTCATATAAATATGAATCCTATAAATGAATAAAAAAAATTTAAAATTTGTTATTTAACTTTTACGAACAAATTTAATTAATGAAATACATACTTTTATTAATGTATGTAAGCATTATGATATTATTATTATTATTATTCCAAAAAAAATATATTTACACAAAATTGACTAATTAAAGCAAAAAATTAAGTTGAAAAATTAAAGTTACAAAAAAAGATCAAGATTAACAGTGCCAAAATAATTTTAAGCTTCAATGAAGAAGTACAATAATATATAACATTATTTTTTTTAAAAAAAAAAAGTTTACAAAACAAAAAAGACAACATTATTAGAGCACTGTTGTTTAATTTTTGCATTATTGAAGAAAAATTGTCAGTTATATCATATTTAGAAAGTTAATTGAGGTCACAATTTTAAATATTATTTTAGTACTCTTATTCTCTAATGAGTCCTAATTAGATTTGTGAATACAAATTTCATCGATAATTTATTTGTGCTAATTCTCAAAAGCATACACTAGTGGAGCAATAAATAGAACTCCTAATTATTTCTTTTTATTTAGTAATTAGTATATTAAGATAAAAGTATTTTTTTCACTAGAGAAGTTTCCCATAAAAAAATTAGATTAGTTTTCTTAATTTTATTTATTTGTAGGGTCTATTTTATATGAAACAAACAAATATAATGACAAATTTTATTTAATCATTTTACTAACACAAATGTCTAAGTTGAGTGATTTTATTGATATAAAAATTTAAGTTGAGTGACTTTTTTGATACCCAAACAAACTTTACTGACTTTGTTAGATCAATTCCTAAAGTTGAGTTATTTTATTGATATAAAAATCTAAGTTGAGTGATTTTTTTGATACAAAACAAACTTTAATGACTTTGTTAGATCAATTCCTAAAGTTGAGTGATCTTTTAAGATACTAACTCAAATATTTTATGTATAAAATAAATTTTTAAAATTATATATATAATATCGGATTTGATTTGGTCATAAATTGATTTACTAAGTTAAAACCAAAGTATCAAACCAGCTCACGTATAGTCAAATTTTTTACCATTACCTAACCAAATCAAATCAATAGTTGAAATCTTTTGTATCGATTTGACATAATTTGTGATTTTTGATATAATTATTTTTACTCCTATTCTATATCAAAGATAGAAATTCATAATTCGAATTCAAGATCTTTGATTAAGATAAATAACGATCTTATCCATAACATTATATCTTTGATGGTAAGAGTAATCTAGTTAAACATATGATCTTTGGTTTAAATTTGCTTAAAATAGAAAATATATCATTTAATTCTGTGTTTAAATTTTTAATTATTTGTTTGGATAGGCTGTTTCAGTTTTCCTATACCAAATTATTATATAATGCAGTAATGCACATCTTTGGTTACAGATATATTAAAAAAATTAAATGACCAGTTCAAATGTTTATCATGTCAGATAAAAATTACTCACTCAATTCTATTTATTATTATGTGGTGATATTAAACAAAGTATAAAAATAAAAAAGAAAGTTAAGTATATGAAATATAAAATAAAATAAGTTACGTATTTGTAGGGTTATAAATCATCTTAAAAAGAGTTAACAATCAAAGTAATTTATTTTTTCGAAACAAATTAAAAAGAAAAGCACAATATATGAATTAAAGATATACCTCCTCATTTTAATCCAATTTTGAGTTAGGGCAAATTTAAGAAAGTAAAAGAAAAAAATTGCATTTTGTAATCTCAGACATAAGCATTAAAAGTTAGAACTAAAACGTTGTCTAAAATGAAAAAAATATTTATTTTAAAATATACTAACACTATGTTTGGATCATTGTTATTCATTGTATTGTATTGTATCGTTATTATACATACAATGTTTATTTTGATTGTTATTTAAAATGTATTGTACTATATTGTTAAATTTTGTTGTTACGTAATAATGAAAAACCCTATTTTATGGAACAACCAATTTGGTGTGTTCCCATTGTTACTTAATTTCTTTTTTCAATTATATCTTTATATAATATTTCAAAATACTTTTTCCCTTTATCTTAATTATTTAAATATAGTCAAACCTCCTACCCTAGGATAATTAAGGATATTTTTGTAAATATATAAATTACAATACAGTACGATATAATCAAACCAAACAATTAAATGTTATTAAACAACAACAAACAATACAGTCTAGCCAAACATTGTATCTACCACACAATACAATATAAAGAGTACAGTACAAAATCATGAAATAATGAGTAACAATGATCTAAACAAAGTATAAAATAACAAAACAAATAAAGCAAGAGAGAACTTAATATTTAATATGCTCCATCTAAAGCCAAGTAAGTTCACTAAAATAATTTTCCAAGTCTAGATAAATTGATTAAATTCTTTAGTGATAGATATGAATAACAAAATCTCAAAATATTTATAAAAAAAAAAGTCCGTTAATCAATCACGGTCGTTGTCTTGTTATTATTAACATTGAAATACTTAAAGAGAGTTTCTTTTGCTCACGATATATACGTATTTTATGGTATTTAATATTAAAAAAAAACTTGCATTTGCGGTATAAATAGGTCTACCTTATAACTAAATTTTTTTAAAAAGCTACTTTTTCTACATATAAAATATAAATAACAACAAAACATTTTTTTTAAAAAAATTTAGACTTAATATATAACTAATTCTTTAAATTGCTCAAGATATTCTATTTAGACCCTCAAAATCCTCATTTTTACTGAATTTCTCAACTTTTGATAAAGTGTTCTAATTAGACTAAGGGTGTCTACCAATAGGGTTGAGTCGATTCAATTTTTAAACACGCTAAATTGATAATTAAATTAATAAAATATTTATTATTAATAAAAATTGTGAAATCTTAATATTCAGCCACTTAAATGTAAGAAGAGAATAAAAGAGGGTGTAAAAAATATGAAAGGATGAAGTTTAGGCAAGGAACTTTATAAAATTAGGTGACATATAATTTAAAGTTTGAATCAACATCAAATCTCTCAAGGGCATTCATGTTTGCTTTAGCCTTTAGCCAAATTAAATTATAATATAAAAATTAAAAATTAGACTAGAGGACAATTCTCTCGCTTTCAATTGCTTAGAAGCTTTTAATATGTGTGAATACACTAATAAAATATTTTATCAGTAAACAAATAGAAATCTTCCTCGAAATCGAGATAAATATTTGGAATTCAAACAATCAATTTAAAATTTAAATTTTCTTCTCTTTTTGCTTCTTTTCTCATTCGTCTATTAGGACAATTAAATTAACCACACAAAATATATCATTTCATTCAATTATATGCATTCATCTTAGTAGACTTAAAACTCCGGACATTTTGTACTATAGGTTGATGATGTGTTTATATGTCATACTTCATTTGATTAACTTTAAACCAAATAAATATCGATAACCGAAACATTTTATTAGAAGTTAATGTGTTTAATTAACACAAAACTTAGTTCGAATCTTCAAATAAATTATCATGGTAAGTATATTGACCCGATACGTATTAGCCAAAAACTAACATATTATGAAATATCATTTTTAATTACTTTATCCTTCTAATTTAATTGTCTTAGATCATTTAAAAAAATACTAAGACTATTTTTATACATATTCTACAAAATAGTATTATATTATATAAAATTATAATATTTAATATTTATTTTATTAAAATCTCATTTCGAATCGAAATAGATCAAATAAATTAAAACGATATCTAATTCATGTGTGTATCCTTTAGTTACAATTTTTGCCGTAACAAGTAAAGTTGAGAATTGACTTTTTTTTTTTTTTGGCTAAAAGGACTTTACAGAGTTCACACGAGCGCGTGAAAGCGCGTGTTGAGTTGACTAATTCAACGTTGAGATCATGCTGATGTGGGTATGACATATGCAGAATCGGTGGTCCCTACACATATTTTTAATTGTTATATATTAAAAAAAAAAAAAGTAAAATAAAGACAGTAAGGCGTGGAGTGTTTGGTCGTTAATGCCATATTTGTAACAACGGCGTATCCTATGCCACAACAATCAAACATCAACGGTTACGAAGAAACAATAATAATAACATATTTAGTGATTTAAGATTAAAATTTTAAAAAAAAGAATATATGTAGAAGATACATCAAATATGATAGAATAAAATAAATTTTATCAAAATTTCATTTAATAAATGAACTTTCATAAAATAGCGAAATAGATGTTTAATAGATTCGTTTGAGTAATAATTTTGCAGATTGGAATACGTCATTTTCGACATATAAAACAAAAAATATATAGGAAGAAATGTGCATTATAAGTTTTTTTCCCTTAAACAACGTTTATTTTATAGGAATAATTACTTAACTTCACACTATTTATCATCGTATCTTTTCTTATTTTCCCTATTATATCAAGAAATATAAAAAATTTCTTCTTTTCCTCCCATCATCCTCTTTTTCGGATAAATTATTCTGAAATCTCGTACCCATGATATTTTTTCATTTTTCATATCAATTAATCTATTTTTGAATTTCAAAATTTTTCTTTTTTCAATTAATGATTTCAAATTATTCAAGAGGACGTAGATATATTTCCATCACTTCAATCTATGATTTCTTTTATTATTATTATTATCATTTTTATTATTATTATTATTTTTAATATTTTCATCTTAAAATAAATAAATTACCTCCTCAAAAGAAAAATATAATATTGGTACATATTTACTTAATTAAGTCATCTTTTTAAGAAATTAATTATTTCTACATGAATGCATCATTATTTTTTTCATTTTTTCTCTCTTGTTGGTCATAAATTGAGGAAAAATAATTAAAATTGTAGACAAAATCCAAATAGAAAACAAAAATGGAAGAGATAGGAAGTGATGGG
>NC_028646.1:4413437-4419515 GCF_001406875.1 Solanum pennellii
GTGTGTAGAAAAGAAGATGCCTAATTTTTTTAAATTATTTTTTGATTCACTAAAAAATTTAAAATCAAGTCAATCAGTGAGCTTATATATTAAATAGTTTCAAATTATTTTAACTGAAATTATGAGATTTAGTACAATATTGTCGTCCATCCACTTAATGAGTTTGACATGTTAGACATAAGAGTATTTTTGAGCCTAAAAATTAACTTCAAGAATATTCGGAGGCCCAAAGATGAATGAAGAATAATTTTATACCAGCTCAAATAGTTAAGAGATATTATAAGTCCTTCTCCATTCCTTTTTAAATAGACTTAAAAGAAAAATATATTATTTTTTTTAAAACAAAGAATAAAATAATATTGTATTAGCTCATGAACTAGTTAAAAGATTATACTAAGAAAAACATATTTCTCCCATGTGATTTCTTAAGTCTTCATTTAATGCTAAGAAGCAACAAGTTGCCACACAGCTTACTAGCTAGGATAACTAGATGTGGTGTGCTCTTCTAATTAATAGGGCAATTGACTGGTAAATTGCAGCACTAATTAGGGGTGTTGTCTCATAGTTTTGCAATGAAAAATAGACATTAAAAGGGATTTTAATATTTTTTGTCAGCACCATCCCTTCTTGTAATTAATTGTCTTGTGTTTGAATTCTGACTAGAAATTTGACCTATGATAACAATAATTTTTGGTAATCAATGATAAAATTCTAGATTACACACACCCTCCAAGTTTCATTGATGAACCTTAATGAAGTATGAAAAAAAAGTAGAGAGCGAATTTTATTGATAATTGTTATCCAAAATATGTTAGAATGAGGCCTCTACATGGGCAAGGGCGGGCCTACATGTCTCCTTATCGAAAAATTATATCGTATATATAAGGTAAATCTCTGGTGTTAAATATACTAACATGAACCTCCTCAATAACCAAAAGAGGAGCCTAGCTCACTCGCAAAGGGGTTCATTGTTAAGCTCTAGTCTGTGTTTGATTCTCGTCGAATGCAACAGGTTAATATTTTTTTTTCTGTTTTGAAAAGGCTGAGATGGGCTCAGGTTTTGGGCTTAGAATATCCAATATCCTCGTTATTTTTTGAAGTTTATCTAAAACTATATTACTTTTGTTTTTTATTTTAATTTTTATGTTGTATCTTTTTCTCAATTTAACTTCGTTTAAGCTTATTAGCCACATTTTTTATATTTTAATTTTTGTTCTTCTTATTTATATTGCTCCTTTTATTTCTACCATAACTCTCTTCTCATGCACTAACTTAAAGAACTCTTTGATAAAATGATGAATTATTATTAAATTTTAAAATTGAATTAAAAAACTATTATATAAATAAAGTACATTAAAATTAATTGAATGGAACAATTTAAAAGTTGTGAATATTTCTTGATTGAATCTATTTAATTGAAATTTTTTTCTTTTAATTTCATTATATCTCTTTTTTACTATTTTCAAGTTGATTCTAAAGAGATTAAAATTAAACTAAACTTATTTGATTGGTTCATAATTTAGTTTTTAACAAATGATTAACCTAGTAAATTGAATTAAATTAACTAAAAAAATTAATAATATCATTTATTTATCTTCTGAATATGCACTATAACATTAGTAACTCGATCTGTCCATCTTTCTAAAGAATCTTGATGGTTTTTAAACTAACATATGATCGAATGTGCACTAACTCAAAATTTAGATTTTTTTTTTTATAAAAAGTAGAATACTGCAAAATAAAAGGAAAGACACTAGAATTTTTAATAGCTCGATGGATCAAGGCAAAAGTAGGAAGAACCTAAACACAACATGACAATATAAGTTAAATTTAGCATATTAAAACTAATATTTTCCTCTAACATCACTAGATTTTTCATCTTGTAATCTTTACGTGTTTACTTCTTTACACTTCGCATCCCCTCAACATAATTCCTGGATCCGCCATTATACATGAAATTTTATAACTTGATGTCATGACTCTAACATTTCGTCATTGAATTAAGACATAAATATAAGAGGAAAGAAACTAGAGTTGTAGAGAGGTTTGCGTAAGACTCTAGAATCGCTTAAATATTTTCTAGAAGGCTTTAGAATTTTTTAGACTTGTAGAGAATTCTAAACTAGAGACTAAATTGTAAATATGTATGGACTTGTATATTAATTTTTATTTACGCTTTAACTTCTACGAAGTTGTATAAATAGAGGGGCTCTTATTTGCCACTCATTCAAACAAGTGTAGAACATTCTTTCAAGCAATACAAAACCTACTTTAAAAGCTCTCTTTGTCTTTCTTTGTTTTCATAGCGATCTAAGTTTCAAAGGACTTACAAGATCGCGAAAAATTCGTGAGTAAATTGTCAAATGTCGTACAAAGCATTATTGAAAGTCTAAGTCTGTGATACTGAAATGTAAAATATAATTATTGAAACAATAACTATAATGATACAGTAACTTGTGAGCTATTTTGACACACCTTTTCAAACTGAAGGGTACAAGATGTTAAGCACACTAAGCACAAAGATTTTCTTTTATATTACATTATTTAGGTTCAATTAAAAGGATTAGGACCATGTTGGTGAAATATGTACCTAGGATAGACCCAGAATCACTCCTAATGTTGCTTAAGCTAATATTGGAATTGAATATTTAGTAGATTTATCTTAACTAGTTTGATAGCTTTGGACCCAAAACTATTAATACTTGCAACCAATTGAATAGTATTACTTTTGATGTTTTTCTTCCAGCATGTTTTTGTTCTTAATTACAATATTCTTATTCAGATTATATATATTTATTCTTACACATTGAAGTATAATGTCAACCACAAAGTAATACAATCATGAATCAACCTTCAAAAGACAATTAAAATATTAAATACGAGAAAAATAGTAGCTTAATATATGCATTTTTTTCTAAACGTCATCACCTCACACTTAGATTCTTATTCATCCTTGAGCAAGCATTAAAACTTAATATCAATATGTGCATGTAAATATTGTATAAATAATGTATATAAATATATATGCTATCTCTGATATATATTTATACTATATACATACATTATTCATTAAATTCTTAAAAACGTCCAAATTGCATTAGGCTTGTTCATCTTTATGGTTAAAAAATCAAATGAAATCGTAATTCGAATCAAACCGATTAAAAAATCGATATTTGAATGGGTTTGATTATGTTTGATTTTAAATTTTAAAAATCGATATTATTTTGTTTGATTTTGGTTATGCTAAAAAAGTTATAAAAATAATCTAATTGAACCGATAAATTAGATATATAAAATTATAATTATTTATAAATAAAATATACTATAGTTATTTGTTAAACTCTAGTTAATTGGAAAATTTTTCAAAATGTCAATATTTTAACATTTAAGAGGGCTCATTAGCAACACTTTCAATATTTAGTAAAATTGTCAAATTTTAGTTTGTTATGTATCTTATTTATGTTTTTATTATTTATTTTTATTTAAAGAAAATAATCATTTAATAACAAAAGGGAGAAAATCAAGGGAGAGAATATTAAAAAAAAAGGTAAGGATCACTTATTTCTCATCAGTTACATTTTCAAATAAAATTTGAACTTTGTTCTTTTTTTTTCTCCAGAATTTTTAGCTTTTTGAAATTATATTCATTCCACAATATATTCTATTTATTTATTATAGTTTTTTATTAGTTTGTATTCATTCCAATAGTTATGCCGAATGTAATTATATAGTCATTTAATGAATATATTTGTATTCATATATTTTTTCCCTATGTAGTTATTTTTTACTTCAAAAATCTTGTATGTATTCATTTCAATATGTATTTTATTAGTATTTCTATTTATTCTAGTTTTATTTAGAATTTTGTATAATAATATATAAAATACAAAAAATTAGTATGATAAAAAAGTGAATGAAATATAAAATTGAAAAGAAATAATTGAATATTTGGTGTACTCATTCTTAAATAAAATACATAAATAATTGACATACCTTTAGAATAAATACAAATTAGAAAAAAAAATGTCAAATTCAGAAACAATGCAACATAATTTTTGAATGAATACAACTATTAATTGTAAAAATGCATACCGACTAAAACAGTATCAAAATTCAATATATACTTCCAAATTTATGAATACAAAAAACAATAAAACTATGACATAAAAAAATAAATATTGACTGTGGTACATTGACATAACTATCACAAAAAAAAAACACAATACAAAATGAATTAAATATATGAAATACAATTCCAAATCTATGGATACAAAATACAATAAAACAATGAAATACAAAAATACATACTGACTAAAACAACAACAAAATTCAATATACACTTCCAAATCTATGAATACAAAAAACATTAAAACTATGAAATATACACAATCAAACTCATATAATGTGTTACATTGACATAACTAACACACACACACAAAAAAAAAACTAGAACACAAAATACAATAAATATATGAAATACAAAAATAAATACTAACTATAACATAATAAAAATTTCATATACACTACCAAACGCATTGTAACATGAATTTTTTTGAATCTTAAAAATTACTAAAGAAATTAAACTAAACATGCAAGACACAGAACATGCAAAAAAAAAATACCTCTTCTCCAACAAATTGGTCTTCTTCAACTTCATGGTTATGAATTTGTGTGGGAATTTGCACATCAACGGATTCAGGCATTTTTCCCGTGGTATATCCTCCTTAGATTTAGAAGCGGAACCTACATTGTTGTTTAATTCTAGAGTGAAAATAAAATTAAATGATGGAAAATCGGAAGAACTTTGATTATTTTGTCCAATACCTCTAGTAACTCTCTTGAAAACGTCTATTGAAGAGAGAATTATGTAGTCTCAAACTCTAAAAAATGTTTTAAGAACAACAACAAAACAAAACAAAAAACTAAAATCAGTAAGTAAATAAATAAGAAATCTGAAAAACATAATACCCAAATCAATGTTGATCTTCAAATCAAATCTTGCAACGAAATTAAATGAGAATAATAGAAAATATTAATATATTGAATCGAAAATCTGTGGAATTGATTTGGAAGAATGTTAGAGAGAAAAATTGAAAAGTAGCGTAAGAAAAGAGAGAAAAATGTGGGAATTTGATTAGGAAGAAAGTAAGAGAGAGAAATTGATAAGCTTAAGAAAAGAGAGAGAGAAATTAAAATGACATTAATATCTATCCAATTACATCAATATAGGAAAATGTGTAATCTATGAGAGAGACAAAAAGGGTGTAAATAATGAGAGAGAAAATATTAATAATATTATATTTATTATTTATTTTTAAAATAATGATATTTTTGGCATGTTTACTAATATTACTTAAGTATGGATATTATCACTAAATAAGTTGATTTTTTTGACTAGTTAGCTAAATTTCCCTTAATTTTAATCTTTAACTTTACAATTTTCTCAAGCCCAACACTTTAGCCCAATTATAATAATCTTATGTCCAAGTCCATTAAAATCAATTTTAGTCTTTACCTACCTTACTTGACAACTTCACAATCACACTTTCTCTTAATTGAACCACTTTTTCCGTGTAATGATAACTCTAGTATAACTTAATTGCTTAATTCAACCGACAATAATTTTTTTGTGGATTGTTCATGTACTAGGTGTTTGTGTTTATTGATGTAAGTCCTCAAAAAAAAATTACTATTACTTTCAAATTGAAGAAACTAGAAAACTGAACCAAATCGACGGTTATTTTTTTCGTTTGGTTTAGTTTTTGGGTTTTAGAAATTTTAAAACCCGGCTAGATGTAACGACCTGTTTAGTCGTTTTGAGCTGCAGATTTTATTTCTGGAAAAACTGGCTGAGACGACGGAACCCACGACGGACCGTCATGGGCACGACGGACCGTCGAGGGAGTCTCGTTCCAAAACACTTAGACTTCTGAAATTTGGGTACTGAAATCGACTCTCTGAACTTGGCGACGGACCTGCAGGACGAACCGTCGTGGGCACGACGGACCGTCGCAGGTGTCTCGTTCCATAACACTTAGACTTCTGAAATTTGGGTACTGAAATCGACTCTCTGAACTT